>NC_081568.1:52306774-52430808 GCF_022355385.1 Mustela nigripes
TGGGAGGGAGACAAACCATAAGTGACTCTTAATTTCACAAAACAAACTGAGGGTTGCTGGGGGGAGGGGGTTTGGGAGAAGGGGGTGGGATTATGGACATTGGGGAGGGTATGTGCTTTGGTGAGTGCTGTGAAGTGTGTAAACCTGGTGATTCACAGACCTGTACCCCTGGGGATAAAAATATATGTTTATAAAAAATAAAAAATTAAAAAAATAAAAAAGATTCACTCTCTCCCTCTTCCTTTGCCCCTACTCCCTACCTTGTGCACACTCTCTTTCTCAACAACAACAAAAACAACAAATCCATTGGGATTTTTATGAGGATAACATTGATTCTGTAGATCACTTTAGGTAATACAGACTTTTTTTTTTTTTCAAGTTTTTATTTAAGTTCCAGTTAGTTCACACACAGTGTAGTGTTAGTTTCAGGTGTAGAATTTAATAATTCATTACTTACATACAAAACCCAGTACTCATCACAAGTGCCTTCTTTGATAATCACCACCTATAAACCATCCCACCTGCCTACCTTCACTCCAGTAACCTTCAGTGTGTTTTCTACAGTTAAGAGTCTGTTTCCTGGCTTGCTTTTTTTTTTTTTTTTCCTCCAATGTGATCATCTGTTATGTTTCTAAAATTCCACGTATTAGTTAAATTATATGGTATTTGTCTTTCTCCAACTGACTTATTTCACTTAGTTTAATAGTCTCTAGTTCCATCTATGGTGATATATATATATATATATATGTAACTTCTTTATCAATTCATCAGTCAATGGGCATTTGAAATCTTTTCATAATTTGGCTATGGTAGATAATGCTGCTATAAACACCAGGATGCATGTATCCCTTCAAATTGGTATTTTTATGTCCTTTGGGTAAACACTTAGTAATGCAATTTCTGGATTATAGGCCAGTTCAATTTTTAACTTTTTGAGGAACCCCCATATTTTTTTCCAGAGTGGCTTCACCTCTTTGCATTCCCACCAACAGTACAAGGAGGTTCCCCTTTCTCTGCATCCTCACCAACACCTATTGTTTGCTGTGCTGTTAATTTTAGCTATCCTGACAGGTGTAAGGTGATATCTCATTGTAGTTTTGATTTGTATTTCCCTGATGATGACTGATGTTGAGCATCTTTTTGTGTCTTTGTTGGCCATCTGTATGTCTTCTTCAAAAAGATATCTATTCATGACTTCTGCTCATTATAAACTGGATTATTTGTTTTTTAGGTACTGAGTTTTAGAAGTTCTTCATATATTTTAAATATGAACCCTTTATCACATATGTCATTTGCAAATATCTTCTCCCATTCTGTAGGCTGCCTTTTAGTTTTGTTGATTGTTTCCTTCGCTGTGCAGAAGATTTTATTTTGATTAGGTCTCAATAGTTTAATTTTGCTTTTGTTTCCCTTGCCTCAGGAGACATAGCTAGTAAGAAGTTGCTACAACCAATGTCAAAGAAGTTACTGCCTGTATCCTCCTCTAGGGTTTTCATGGTTTCCTTTCTCACCTTAGCTCTTTCATCTATTTTGAACTTGTTTTTCTGTGTGTTGTAAGAAAGCGGTCCACTTTTATTCTTTTGCATGTTGCTGTGAGTTTTCAAAATACCTTTGTTCATTCCCATTGGATATTCTTTCCTGCTTTGTTGAACATTAGCTGGCATACAGTTGTGGGTCCATTTCTGGGCCCACTGGTTCCAGTGACCTATGTGTCTGTTTTTGTGCCAGTACCATACTACCTTGATCACTTCAACTTTGTGTATAACTTGAAATCTGGAATTGTAATCCCTCCAGCTTCGCTTTTCTTTTTCAAGATTGCTTTGGCTATTCAGGGTCTTTTGCGGTTCCATACAAATTTTAGGATTGTTTACTCTAGCTCTGTGAAAAATACTGGTGGTATTTTGATAGGAATTGCATTAAATGTGTAGATTGCTTTGGGTAGTATAGGCATTTTGGCAATATTTTTTCTTTTGATCTGTGAGAACAGACTATTTATCCATCTCTTTGTGTCATCTTCAATTTCTTTCATCAGTGTTTTATAATTTTCAGAATATAGATCTTTTACCACTTGGTTAGGTTCCTAGATATTCCTAAGTATCTTATGGCTCCTGTGCAATTATAAATTGAATTGATCTCTGATTTCTCTTCTTGTTGTTTCATTATTGGTATATAGAAATGTAACAGATTTCTGTACATTGATTTTTTATCCTGCTACTTGATTGAATTTATGAATCAGTTCTAGCAATTTTTTGGTGAAATCTTTCAGATTTTCTGTGTAAAGTATCACAACATCTATGAATACTGAAAGTTTGACTTCTTTGCTGAATTGGATTCATTTTATTTCTTTTTATTGTCTGATTGCTGAGTACTATGTTAAATAAGACTGGTGAGGGTAAACACCTCTGTCCTGTTTCTGACCTTAGAGGAAAATCTCTCCACTTTTTTCCTCTTTGGTGAAGGTATTAGCTATGGATTCTTTGTACATGGTCTTTATGATGTTGAGGTATGTTCCCTTTATCCCTACTTGTTGAGCATTTTTATCATGAATGGATGTTGTACTTTGTCAAATGCTTTTTCTGCAACTATTGAAAGGAACATATGGCTCTTGTCCTTTCCTTTATTAATGTGGTGTATCACATCGACTTGTGAATATTGCACCATGCATGCAATCCAGGAATAAAACTCACTTGATGTGGTGAATGATTCTTTTAACGTACTGTTGGATTTGATTTGCTAGTGTTTTGTTAAGAATTTCTGCATCCCTGTTCATCAGGAATATTGGCTTTTATAAGTCTCCTTTTTAGTGGAGTCTTTGTCTGGTTTTGGAATCAAGTATGAAGCTGGCTTTATTAATAGAATGAGTTTGGAAGTTTTCCTTCCATTCCTCCATTTTGGAATAGCTTGAGAAGGATAGGTATTAACTCTTCTTTAAGTGTTTGGTAGATTTCCCCTTGGAAGTCATCTGGCCCTGGACTTTTGTTTATTGGAAGTGTTTGATTAGTTATTCAATTTCATTGCTGTTTATAGATCTGTTCAAGTTTTCTATTTCTTCCTCTTTCAGTTTTGGTAGTTTATATGTCTCTAGGAATTTATCCATTTCCTCTGGATTGCCCAATTTGTTAGCATATAATTTTTCATAATATTGTCTCATAATTGTTTGTATTTTTGTGGTGTTGGTTATGATTTCTCCTCTCTCAATAGTGATTTTATTTATTTGGGTCCTTTCTCTTTTCTTTGTGATAAGTCTGGATAAGTGTTTATCAATTTTATTAACTTTTTTCCAAGGAATCAGCTGCTGGTCTCATTGATCTGTCCTAGTGGGGGTTTTGTTTGTTTGTTTCTATGCCATTTATTTCTGCTGTAGTCTTTATTATTTCCCTTCTTCTGCTGGCTTTAGGCTTCATTTGTTGTTCTTTTTCTAGCTCCTTTAGGAATTTAGATTGTGTATTTGAGATTTTTCTTGCTTCCTGAAGTAGGCTTGTATTGCTGTATACTTTCCTCTTCCGACACATTTTCCTGCATCCCAAAGGTTTTTGCACCATTGTGTTTTCATTTTCATGTATTTCTTTTATTTCTTCTTTAATTTCTTGGTTGACCCATTCCTTCTTAATAGGATATTCTTTAGCCTCCTTGTATTTGTGGTCTTTACAATATTTTTCTTATGGTTGACTTCAAGTTTCATAGCCTTGTGGTCAGAAAATATGCATGATATGGTTTCAGTATTTTTGTATTTGATGAGGCCTGATTTGCCACCTACTGTGTGACCTATTTTGAAGAATGTTCCAAGTGCACTTGAAAAGTGTATGAATTCTGATGCATTAGAATGAAATGTTCTGCATATATCTAAATATATACTAAATGTAACAGTTCAAAGCTATTGTTTCCCTGTTGATTTTCTGCTTAGATGACCTGTTCACTGAAGTAAGTGGAGTTAAAATGCCCTGCTATTATTATATTATTATGAATGAATTCCTCCATGTTTATTACTAATTGTTTTATGCATTGGGGTGCTCCCAAGTTGGGGGCATATATATTTATAATTGTTAGATCTTGTTTGATAGAACCTTATATTATAATTTGGTGCCCTTCTTTATCTCTTATTACAGTTTTTGGTTTAAAAATCTGGTTAAAATTTATGAAATAAATACTGCTATTCTGGCTTTCTTTTGACATCCATTTGCATGGTAAATATTTCTGCATCTCTTCACTTTCAATCTGCACATGTTATTAGGTGTAAAGGAGTCTCTTGTAGGCAGCATATAGTCTTGTCTTTTTGTCCATTTTGACACCCTATGTCTTTTGATTGAAGCATTGAGTCCATTTACATTGAGTCCAATTACATCAGAGTAATTATTGATATATACGAATTTAGTGCCATCGTATTACTTTTGTCATTGTTTCTGGAGATGTTCTCTATTACTTTCTAGTCTTTGTTTCTTTTGGTTTTCTTTCCCACTCAAAGGGTCCCTTTTGCTATTTCTTGCAGGGCTGGTTTAGTGGTCACAAACTCCTTTTGTTTTTGTCCAGGAAACTCTTTATCCCTCCTTCTATTCTGAATGATAGTCTTGCTGGATAAACTATTCTTGGCTGCATATTTTCCCCATTCAGCACATTGAATATGTCATGCCACTCTGTTTGGGCCTACTACATTTCTGCGGAGAGATCTTCTACTAACTATGTTTGTCTTCCCTTGTATATTAGGGACTTCTTTTTTCTTCTTTCTTTTAGGATATTTTATTTATCTCTATATTTTACAAATTTCACTACAGTATGTTTTGGTGTTGGCCTGCTTTTGTTGATTTTAATAGGCGTTTTCTATGCTTCCTAGACTTGGATGTCTATTTTCTTCCTTTTTAGCCTATTTTATCTTCTTCATCACTTATTTGTTCCTCTGCTTCTTTCATCCTTGTGACCATTACACCCAGTTGGTTTTGAGTCTGTTACTGCATTTTTCATTTCAGCCTGATTACTTTTTAGCTCTTTTATCTCTGTGGTAAGGGACTCCCTGGCATCTTCCACGCTTTTCTCAAGCTCAACTAGTGTCCTTATGATTGTTTCTTTCAATTTTCCACCAGGCATATTACTATATCTGTTTTTATTAGATCCCTGTCTGTGACCTTTTCTTGTTCCTTCTTTTGGGATGAATTCTTCCATCTTGTATTTTGTCTAGGTCTCTGTCTTCTTCTCTGTGTTATAAAAGCCAATTGTGTTTCCTGCTCCTGAGAGTCATGGCTTTATGAAGAGGACATATACTGTCTTGTGCTGACACTTCAGGGAGTGTCTCTGGTGTGTGCTGCTTATACTCTGTTGTTGTGTTTTGGCTACTCTATTCTTCTGGTCAGTTGTCTGCAGAGGTTCTTCTTGTATCCAGTGGACAGTATTTGGATCTTAGCCAGAATACAGTGAGTTTTAACTAGTTGTGGTCTGGTCTGTTTGTTAAAAGAGACTCGACAATATCTTCACCAGAACTGATGCCTTGAAGAACTCTATGGTCAGTAAACATGGAGTGTGTAGAAGTTTCAGCTGGGCTTCAAGGGAAGAAGACTGTTGCACTGGTTCTGAGGCACAATTGCCTGAGAAAAGCAGTACCAGCAAAGCACAGGGCAGTGGAACTTGGTATAAGGAGGTTAGGCAGCCAGTTTTGGTGTTATAGTGTTTACTAAAGTTGGTTTATGCTGAGGGGCAGGGGAAGAAAATGGCATCAGCCAGCTCCTTTGTCTCCACAGAATGGAATCAGTACTTACGGCATTCAGGGAAACACTCTCAAAAAAGGGAATAATTTCCTCTCGTGATACCCAAGTGTTTTTTATTATTTTTTTAAAGATTTTATTTATTTATTTGATAGAGAGAGATCACAAGTAGGCAGAGAGGCAGACACAGAGAGAAGAGGAAGCAGGCTCCCTGCTGAGCAGAGACCCTGATGTGGGGCTCAATCCCAGGACCCAGGGATCATGACCTGAGCTGAAGGCAGAGGCTTTAACCCACTGAGCCATCCAGATGCCCCCCCAAGTGTTTTTTAGATTGCTGTTTTCATGTTGTCTCTATATTGCTTGCCTGCCTTGAGTGGCAAAGTGCTCTCCAAGCTCTATCCCAGTCAAGCCTGCTCACTTTTAAAACTCCAAACTGTAAGGAACTGGTATGGTGGAAGCCTGTGTGGGTCTTCCAGGGGACAATCTTGCCACACTGGCACCGATGTTTTCATGGAAAGGGGCAGCTGTGCCAGAGCTCAGGGGCATGGGATTTGAAGCAAAGTAGGCTAAATAGCCAATGTCCAATTTAGCCACCCTCAGCAGATGCCTCTATGCTTATCCTGCAGGGTAGGGAGGGGAAATGGGTTCCACCAGCTCTCTCGTGTCCTGAGAAGTGGCTGCAAACACTGCCTCTCACAGATACACCCCAAGAAGAATAAACAGACTCTCTCCATGCACCTTAGGTGATCCTCAGATCACACAGTTTGCCTTGGGGTTGCCTGTGTGCCTTCTCTTCAGGTGTAGGGCAGCACGCTCAGGGCTCAATCCCAGCAAGACCCACAGACCTCTAAAACTCCAGTCTTTGAGCCCCACTGGTTGCAAAAACTCACAAAACTCAGCCCCTATCATTGTCCCAGCCAATGGCTTTGGGACGTGTTCTCCTAGTATATGTCCCTGTGTGTTCCAGTCTCATCTTTCTCTGCAACCAGAACTCCTGCCCCTCTGTACGATCCATGATCCATTTCTCCCCCAAACTATATTCTGCACCTCCTACCTTCCTCACTGTGGCCTCTTCTCTCCCTCTAGTTGCGCTGTTTGTTTCATCAGCCCTCAGGTCAATTTCTTGGGTATTCAGAATGATTCAATAGTTATCTAGCTGTGTTCAAGGGTTAAGGCAAGCCCAGGGCCTCCTACAATCTTAGCTCCCCTATTGATAATATGGACATTTTTAACAATATTAAGTCTTCCAATCTATGAATATGGGATGTCTTTCTATTTATTTGTGTCCTCTTTAATTTCTTTCATTAATATTTTGTAGTTTTCAGTGTGTACAAGCCTTTTACGTCCTTGGTTAAGTTTACTCCTAGGTATATATTTTTCTTTTAGATACCATTATAAATAAGATTGCTTTCTTCACCTTTTTCTTTAATAGTCCCTTGGTAATATATAGAATCACAAATGGTTTTATATGATATGTTTATGTTGTATATGTTGACTTTGCATTCTATCACTTTATTAAATTTATTTATTAGTTCTCAGTCTTTTGGTGACACTCAGGGTTTTCTATATATAAAATCTACCATCTACAGAGATAATTTTATTTCTTCCTTTCTAATTTGAGTACCTATCATTTTATTTTCTTGCCTAATTACTCTGGATAGACCTTCCAGTACTATGTTGGATGAAAGTGGCAAGAATGAGCATCCTTGCCTGATTAGATGAAAAACTTTCAGTTTTTCACTGGTGGGTAGAATGCTAGCGGTGGACTTGTCACATCTGTCTTTATTTTATGGAAGTGCATTCTTTCTATACCTAGAAAAGCAACAGAAAAGAGCAATAAAAGGAAGAACTGGTTTTTAAATGATAAGCAAAATTGACAAATGTTTCAGTAGACTAAATAAGAGGAAAAGAGAGTGAGAATGCAAATAAAATTAGAAATGGAAAAGGAAACATTACAACTGGTGCCACAGTAATGCAAAAGATCACAAAAGACTAACTGAAAAATTACACATCAATGTATTAGATAATTTGGAAGAAATGGATAAATTCCTGAAAACATACAACCTACCAAAACTGAATCATGAAAAAATAGAAAATCTAAACAGACCAACAATAGTAAAGAGACTGGATCAGTAATCAAAGACTTCCTAACAAAAATAAATAAATAAATAAATAAATAAATAAATAAATAAATAAAACCAGGACTAGATAGCTTTACTGATGAATTCTGCAAAACATTTAAAGAAGAATTAATGACAACCCTTCTCAACTTTTTCAAAAAAATTTAAAGAAGACAGAACATTTCTAAACTAATTTTTGAAGGTGAGCATTACCCTGAAACTAAAGCCATGGATATTATAAGAAAAGGAAATTATAGGCCAATACTAATGAACAGAAATGTAAAATCTTCAACAAAATACTAACAAACCAGATTTAACATACACCATGATAAAGTGAGATTTATTCCTGGGATACAAGGATGGTTCAAAATATACAAATCAATAAATACAATACACCACAAAAAGTATTTAACAAGAGTCATCATTTTTTCATGACAAAAATGCTCAACAACTTAGGTTAATATTTGATTGCAGAATTAGGGATATTAATCTGGGGAGTGAGCAATTTGTAGAATTTTCACTACCACATTCTTCCATGCTCCAAAATGTAACTTTCTTACATTCTGTTCTGCCACCTAGGGGGAAGAACTTAAATTTTACTTAAGATTAATGCTGATAAGAGCTTAATAGAAACCTCCTTCCAAATCTGAGTTTAATATATACCTTTCATGTATTTCGGTCATGGGAAACATTTGATGTTCTTTTTTTTTTTTTTTTAAAGATTTTTTATTTATTTATTTGACAGACAGATCACAAGCAGGCAGAAAGGCAGGCAGAGAGAGAGGAAGGGAAGCAGGCTCCCCGCTGAGCAGAGAGCCCGATGTGGGGCTCGATCCCAGGACCCTGGGATCACGACCTGAGCTGAAGGCAGAAGCTTTAACCCACTGAGCCACCCAGGCACCCCTCATTTGATGTTTTTTTGAAGAATGTTTTAAAATATTATATCTTTGGTTATAGTCTACTTTGTGTCCTCCTCTGAATTCCCTAAAGCTGATAAGTGCTCCATTCCAGTTTTTAGAATACTGAACTTCTTTCCCATGTTTGGGGAGTTCCTCACCTTGTGAATATCTCCCACCATAAAAGCTAGAAAATGCTGGGTACTCACTTCCGTAGGCATCAGTGCTATGACATACACACATGACCTAGATTCAGCCCGTTAAGTGCCTCAGAGCTAGTGACTGAGGCAGCAAAAGTGATGGGGATCTCTCTCTTTATAACACTGATAATGGTTTCTGAAAATAATAAACCCCCAAAAAACTGCCAATTCTATTAACAACCTAACTCTATGATTTAGTTTTAGATGTGGTTTCTAGCTGTAGAGTTTGAGTCTTGTCTTCCAGCACCCCAATAATTCTATAAATTCCCAATATCCTTTTAATAAAGTCTATTTCTGTTTTCATCAGCCAAAGTCTGCTTTGGTTGTTTTCAACCAAGAGCAGTGAGTTATACAAACACCAAATGTGCTAAGGGAGACTGAAGGAGTTAATGGTACTTAACAGGGAACCTGACTTACCTCAGTCCATGTCTCAGGTTCTGAAAGAGTGGAATACAGCTTTGCCCCTGATATATTTCTGCCACTCATCCAGGGACTTTAATTTGAAAGAATTTAGCTATGCATTTGGAAATTGCCAATTTAATTCCTACTTTGTTTTTGTTTTGATATCAAGTCACTTTTTTTTCTATTTACATGACTAAGTGTTCAATGAATTATAAGCAAACAAAAATTGTCAATTTTGATATATTTGCATAAGAAATGAGTATAATGATTTTATATTACATTCCAGTAAGATAAATTCATAGTCACAGTTATTCAGATGAAAATCATGCATATCTTTTCATTTAATGAAATTTTGAGTCTTTCATTTAGAAGATTAAAATTAAATGCTGTATGTTCTTAGGCAAGCCTTGAAAGTAGTTTCAAACAAGAGCAAAGAAACAACAATAAAAGGCTAAAGTTTAAACATTATACCTAGTTTAAATCATTCATTTGGCTGCACCTATTCTTCAATTTCTCACTCTCTTCTTCTTTTGTTGTAGATCACATGGCACTAAAGAGAGCCCAAATCTCTAATTGTGGCCATTTATCCAAAACTTTGAATGATGGGTAAAATTAGAGACAGACTTCTCTTAGAAATGAATGCCAATAGAAATTAAATGAAAAAGAGAAAGAACATAAAAGTCACACACCAATAATTATTGCTCATTGATACTACTTCCACTTTATTTTAGATATTGGCTAGAAGAGTAAATGGTTAAGTTGTCCAGTAGACATCTTTGGATTCTCTATCCTGCTTTAAAACAAAGCCTAGTTCTGAATCTGGATGGTGGGTCTAACTGGCAGATTTTCCTGTCTTATACCTGGTTTATTATTAAATAAGTTTTAAAAGTCAAATTTAAAATTTTTTTTAAAAAGTCAAATTAAGATTAACAAATCCTTTAAAGGATGTCACCTTTGTAGATTTTGATTCCTCCTCAGCCTTTTCTTTTTCTTTTTTTTAAGGTTCAGGGATTTTCTTTTTTTTAAGATTTTTTTTTTTAATTTATCTGACAGACAGAGATCACAAGCAGACAGAGAGGCAGGCAGAGAGGAGGAAGCAGGCTCCCCACTGAGCAGAGAGCTTGGCTTGATCTCAGGACTCTGGGATCATGACCTGAGCCAAAGGCAGAGGCTTTAACCGACTGAGCCACTCAGGCACCCCCATCCTCAGCCTTTTCAAATGAAGGTTTTACTAGAAACATTATTTATTTTGTGTCAGTTTAAAATTCATAGAAAACAAATTCCAGAACTCATCCTATATCTGTAACTAGCTGTAAAAAACAAATCATTCCAGATGACTGTTTTGCTAAATTAGATTCACTTAGTCTTACCAATCTTGAGTGCAATAAATAAATAAGTAGTTTCTGAGCACTAACTATAGTGTATACATTTTCAGGATGTGTGTTTACGTGTGTGAGAGAATGTGTGTGTGTGTGTGTGTGTGTGTGTATCTGTGTGTGTGTGTGTTTTCTTGTGTCCCATTTGCAATGTCCTTTCTCCTTAAAGGGAACTCCCCATTGCAAATATACTCAGTGGGATACTTTACATCATGTCTCTCTGTAGGAGGCTGGACAGAGGAAGGTTATAAAATCTTTAATCCTTATTCTGCCCACTTTGCTGGTAGCCATATGCAAGGAATGAATCAATCACAATCTCCAAATCTACTCTCACTCACTTGATTTTGAGGTAGAGTAAGAGCACCTGTCTCCCTCAGTATGTTATAAAGCTTCCTTTCTTTCTACCCCTCCTGCCCACTGGCACACCTTACAAGTTTGATTCTCCAGCCTTTATATTACACTTTGAATTCTAAAAAGCTTTTTTTTTTTTTTTTTTTTTACTAAATTTATCTTTTTCTAAGGATGGGTAGAGATGGTTTCAGTGGCTTGCAATAAAGAAACTAAAAACCCAAACACCCTGACTGATAAACAGTTGGGTTTAAGGGATGGTATTAATCACTTATAATGATGAAGATATTCAGGAAAAATAATTGTATGTGTAGGGGAGGGGGCAGGGAATAGAATGTTGATGCTAGGTTTACAAATACTGATTATCTAATACACAACACCCTTTCTATCTTTTTTTTTTTTAATGACATTAAAAGGACTCTATGAAAATATCTCGGTATTTTCTTCTCCAAGTTACCTCATCCAATTTTTAAGGTAAAAAAATGATGGGTTTGAACCTATAATTTAGCAAACATGTACCCTTTAAAAAAGAGAAAAATGAAAAACCAAACAAAAATTTATAAAATCAACATCGACTGCCATCACCGTTACATACAAAATTTTAGAAAACTGATTATGTTTGCATCCCCAGCCTCTTACAGTTGAGCTTATGTACTTTCACTGTTTAAATTTTACTTGTCATAAGTGAGAGGCTAAGTAAGTGAGAGTAGCTTTAAAAAGATTTGCACCCAGCATCACTGGATCAGAGTTGCAGACATCCAACTCAGGCTCATGAGCTTGCCTTCAGATTTAATTCTAGATGTCCTTTCTCTCCTGCACATGTGAATAAATAGGAAAATTATTTCCGTTAGCTAGATCTCTGGTTTAAGCAGAAATGCAATCATCATAGTTCCTAAGTGTTGTGTGTACACTCTCTAACTCAATTTTCTCAGCATTATTTAGACACGCTCACTGCTTAAACCTGATAGGAAGACTTCCCGCCCATACCAATTAACCTAACCCTGCAATTTAGTTTTACCCAGTCGTCCTTGAATTCTCCCTTGTCCTCCTCTATGCTGCTTATTTGAATTGGTTTGAATCCTTTCCCAGAAAGTGTTTGTAATCTAAAAATTGTCTTAATCTCCTTGGTCCAATTTTTCCTGCTCTTTAATTTCCCATGGGACCCAAGTGGATTTCCAAACTTTTCCACACATCACATGGAATACTATTTCTTAAATACAATTTTCTTTTTGTGTTTTGCCCAGGGGAACTGGCATGCTAAAAGCAGCAGTCATCAGCCAAACCACAATGAAGAGCTTCTTTTGCTCCTATTCTCATGGGGTTTCTAGATGTTTCTCTCAGTAGATCCAGAAAGGAAAGAAGAGACAAAAATATGCCTTAACTTCCAAGCTAATACCACTCTCTACAGGTTAGGCATTGAAAAATATAAATTAGTTGAGAGGTAGGAAGTCAACAATGCCTTTGGAATGACAAATTCTATGGGTACTTGGTACCAGACTTAAATGAAGAAATGAAGCTTAGAGAGATCTTCAATTTGGTTCAAATAAAAAATCATTAATTCTGCATCACTTGTCATTATAAACACAAAATACAGTCATTAGAGGGGATGAATATATTTTCTGAAGATTTCATTTAGTACTTTGTACTCTAAGGTCATCATCTCTCTCTTTTTCTTTTTACCCCACAACTTACAAAAGCCTTAATGAAAAATACTTGTGAAAAGTTTAAAATAGGTCCTGCTTCATAGTGGATTTCAAAGTATTACAGAGACCTATCTATGTTGTGCCAAACGGCATTCATTCACCAATATTTATTAAATGTCTTGTATCTATCAGAACTAGGCCAGTTGTTACGAACAAAAACAAAACAACTAGTAACACACAGCCCAGGGCCCTGGGGACTTCACAATCTAGTATATTGATTAAAATAAAGCCTCTATTATTTTATTTTTAAATTTAAACTCAATTAATTAAGATATAATGTGTTATTAGTTTCAGAGGTAGATGTCAATGATTCATCAGTCTTATATAATACTAGGTCATCATCTTTAGAGCTTCTAAGATTAAACTTGAGGTGACAATATGGGCTCATTGGTTTCATTGGCTTATTTGGATACATAAATCCATGATTTTCTGTATAAACATTGACAGATATTCATGTCACTCTATAATCATTCACATTTTTCTCATATTTCTCAACCTATTTTTATGTTGATATTCTCCATCCTATAGACAAATTGAGACTTAATAATAAGATATTGTAACAGACTAGTTAACTTGGGATTTAAGATCTGTACAAAATAGATTTCCTATAAAACTAATAACAAAGCAACACAAAAATATATTGATATATCCATTTTCTCTTCAGCATTGTAATGATTTTAAGTGGTGTCTCTATAGTGTTATATATGTTAAGGGAAAATAGAGTTTAAATAACAAAAATTCCCAACATTCTTTACTTCCATTTCATAGTAAAACATGGAACAAAGATCTAACAATAATAATGTACTGGACCCTGTATCTGCATAATTTCAGTTTGTCCCCAAAATAACCTTAGGTATTAGGTATCCACATTACTTCAGTTTTATGAAGGGATTAAGTGTGGCCTAGCAAGAATTGTTATTTGCCCAGAGTTATAGAGCTGGCAAAGCCAGCACTTGAACCCAGGTCTAGTGGTTACAGAGTCCAAGTTCTCAAACACATCTCATCTCTATGGAGAGTTGCAAATATTGATATCTTAAATGTAAACCATACAAATTATAATCTCAAGATTAAATCTATACCTAGTAGGAACAACTTTACTATGCTATTCATCTTCAGCAATGGAGAAGTCATTCTCAGGTAGGACAGAATCTTTCCATATGTGAAGTAATGATTTGCATCTCTCTCTTAAAAAAGTAGAGAAAAAGTGAAATTTCCCCAACAGACATGACATGAATACTAATTATAATAACCTACCTACGATTTTTTTTTTTGCTTAACCTACAATTATAATAATCTTTGTGTCTAAAAGCCCCAGCTGTCAGACCAAACACACTTGTAAACAGAGACCTGGTAATTCAGTCTTTTTGTAGAGTTACATAACAGCCACAGATAGTATACATTTTAGATATACAGGAGAGCAGGTGGTTTGCTTGGCTTACTTTTAGCATGCATGTGAATATGTGTGGGTGTTTGTAAGTGCTGGACACAAAGAGGGGAGTATTAAAAACCATCTATTCTCCCAGAATTATTTTCCAAGTTGCCAAATGATACATATCTTTAAAGCATAAAATATTTATAATCTCCTATTCAAAGAATCCCATGTATCCTATAATTCATGCATTAGTTTGATATTTTAAATATTTTTCTCCTTCATAAGTATGCAACCAAAATTACATACTCTGAAATTACTTTTCTTGAGATTGATTTACTGCTCCGATGCTTGCTAACTAGAAAAATATCAGAAATGTTGAGATAAATAGCTAAACATATTACAGAATATAGTGCTAAGCTAGGATAAACCTAGAACTGTTTATATTATATTATCATATGTTAGCAGTTGTCAGACAATTTATAAAATAATTTTTTCTCTGAACAGACATTTCACCAATAAATATTATTTTTTCTTTGTTAATGTCCTAATATATTTGAAAGGAAATTTTTAATACCCGATGTATGTGTGTATGTGTGTTTATGTGCATGTGTTTTATAAATCAGAGGCTATAAAATATCAGTCCATAGGCCTTTCCTAGTCTATGGAAAGGTTTTACTTGAATATAAATTTGAGCCATATGAAAACATAGTTGATCCTTAAACAACACAGTTTAGACTGCTCAAGTCCACTTATATGCAGATTTTTTTTTACTTTTAAGTGTATTTTCTCTTCCTTCTGATTTTCTTAATGACATTTTCCTTTTTCTAAATTACTTTATTGTAAGAATACAGTTTATAATTGTCTTTATAAATTTAATTTATACTGTTTATCTTTTTTTTAAAATATTTTATTTATTTATTTGACAGACAGAGATCACAAGTAGGCAGAGAGGCAGGCAGAGAGAGAGAGGAGGAAACAGGCTCTCCGCTGAGCAGAGAGCTGTTGTGGGGCTCCATCCCAGGACCCTGAGACCATGACCTGAGCTGAAGGCAGAGACTTCAACCCACTGAGCCACCCAGGCGCTCTATACTGTTTATCTTATTGGTAAGGCTTCCAGTCAACAGTATGCCATCAGTAGTTAAGTTTGGGAACAAACTTTTATGTGGCTTTTTCACTGCATCAGAGGCCATAACCCCTAAACCCACATGTTCAAGGGTCAACTGTGCATTCTCTGGATGTGAGCACTCTCCTGTATAAAGTGCAATTTTTGACAAAGTGATCTCTAAGTTCTGATTTGAAACAGTATGAGATGCTGAATGTTGAAAATTGCTATCTGCCATTTTAAAATAAAAGGAGTGCTCCAATTTCTACTAAATGATACCTTCCCTTGGTAGGACTAGAGTCAGTAGGAGTGGATAGCAATGTCGTTTGCAACTCTTTAAGGCAGTACTTTTCAAACTTCAGAGTGTATAAGAATCACCTGAGAACCCAGAAATGCAGATTCTTGGGCTATACCCCCAGAGACTCAGACTAAATGAGGTCTAGAATATAAAGCTGAGTACTGTATTTGCATCTAACAAGCTTCCATATCATGCTGATGTTATTGGGCCATAGATACATTTTGAAGAGCACTCATGGACCTGAAGAAGAATCTCAATCATTCAAAAGGCATTAAACTCATACGACATACAAAAAATTAGCACAAAATGTAATCAAAGACCTACATATGAGAGCTACTAAAAAAAAAAGCCATACATTCTTAGAAGCTATAAAAAAACCATAAAACCTTAGAAGCAAACATATAAATAAATCTTCAAGACCCCAAATTACATACCATCAACAACAAAACAAACAGTTAAATAGACATCATCAAAATTAAAAGTTGTGCTTCAAAGGACACTAATAAGCAGGTGAAAAGAGAATTCATGGAACAGAAGAACATTTTTACAAATCATATATATGAAAAAGGACTTTCACCTAGAATATATAAAGAACTCTTACAATTCAACAGCACACAAAAATTTGCTCATGAATGTTTGTAGCAGCGTTATTCATAATAGTCAAACAGTGGAAACAACGCAATATCCACCAAATGATGAATGGATAAATTATATATGTTATATCCACACAATGTAACACTATTTGAAAATAAAAAGGAAATGAAGCACTGATATATGTTATAAGAACTTGGAAAACATTATTAGACTTTGAAAATATTAGAGAATTCAGGTACAAAGAGGCACATATTATATGATTTCATTTATACAAAAATGTCCCAAATTAACAAAGCTATAGAGACAAAAAGTAGATTAGTAGTTATTCAGGGCTGGGGGAGGGGGAGTAGGAAGCTTCTGGGGATGTCTGCGAAGGAATATGGAGGATTTTTTGGTAATAATGAAAATGTTCTACAGCTGATTGTGGTGATGGATGTACAACTCTGAGAATATACTAAAAACATTGAATTATACATGTTAAATGGGTAAATTATATGTAATGCAAATTATATCTGAATAAAGCTATTTTTAAAAGCGTTAAATGTTGATTGAGCAGGTACTACATTTTGAGCACTGTCTTCTCCCTCTTTTTAACTTTGAAAATATCAAATTAAATAGCAATTCCTTTGGAACATTTTTCTAACTTTCCCTTTTCTCAATGACTTGATTTGATGCTTTAGCTAAATGCTTTCAACACACCTCTACTTCCCTTTCAGAGTCTGTGTGACACTTTGATGTGATAGAATATTTAATATCCTGTCATCCCTTTTAGATTCTAAATTCCAGTGACCATGAATATTTTGTCTGCTATGTTATCCCCATAACTTAACACAGGGTTTGGTAGAGTTGGTGCTTAATAAATTATTCTCAAATTAATGAACAAAAGGCTCATGGTCTTATAGGATGATAAATCTCCTTGTTTATGGTCTTGTAACACTTTGGCAGCAAGAGGTAAAGAGAATGTCAAGCACTTCCTCTGCAATTCGCAGGCATAGAGCAGTGGTTATTGCAGGTCCAAAGCAACTTTTGTTACAGTTGATGAGGACACCAATGGAATAGCTTAAAAAGAGTATCAGATTGCAGAAGAATTAGACTAACATCCTTACCTTTCTTTGCTGTTGTCCTTTAAGCTGTGCAGCTCTTGGCAGGTTGCCTCACCCAGGTAAACTTCAGTTTCCTCATCAGTAAGGCACTGATAATGATATTCGCTTCTACTTTTCTGTTTGGGTGGTTTTGAAGAACAAAGAAGAGAACCCAGGCATTAACTTCTTGCAGAGATGCAAAACTATATAAATATAATTCACTAATGGTATAGCATATTCATAAAGAATTAAAAACATGACAGTTCATGAAAGACATTTGTTTAGATCAGAACCAAACGGCAGACATTCTTGCTTGCCTACACAATAGCCATTTCTCCTTGCTAACAGAATTCCAATTTTGTTTGAGCAGCAATGTGCCCTCTCCTAGGAAAAGAATTACTATTGATCTAAGCAAATCATTAAAATTATATTTCCCTTCCCTACAATTGGTGCTGGGAAAGACATTAATTCACTTCTAGCCAATGAAAAATAAAGTGAATTTAATATGTGCTTCAGGGAAAGATTTTGCTTCTTGAAAAGAGGCACACAAGGAAAAAAAACCCTTTATATCCACCCTTCTTTCTTCCTTTGTGAGATTCTGCTCTATAAGGACCTCAGGCAGAGTGCTGCTGCTGCCAACTTCCAATCATGAAGGAAGGACCAAGGGAAGCATGGAGATGCTCCAGCAACCACGGTCACTGATCCATGGACCTTGGAACCACTGGCCACCATAGTTTTTGCCATGTGAAGTGAATCACTGCCTTCAATGAGGAAGCTGTGGGGTGCCTGGGTGACTCAATTGATTACACTTCTGCCTTTGGCTGAGGTCATGATCCTGGGATCCTGCGATCTAGCCCTGCTTCAGGGTCCCTGCTGTGTGGGGACTCTGCTTCTCCCTCTCTCTCTGTCCCTCCCCCTTCTCTTGTGTGAGCTATCTCTCTCTCTCTCTCTCAAATAAATAGAATTTTTTAAAAATATGGTAAGCATTACCACTGGGGCTTTCAAAAAATTGTTTTTGGAAGTGTTGTAAGGGATACTGAGCTCTTTGGGAAAATGCAGTGGCATAGTGACACAGGGAAGACTAGGGTCTATCGTTAGGCCTTCCTCTGCTATATGGAGCGGTGGCAGTCCAATGTCTCCTTGCATTTTGCCACATTAGAGCTGTAACAATAGGCAATTAAATCTTTTGAAATTGGAAAACTTGCTCTCGAAATTAGGCAGATTAATTGAAATGATAAAAGGTATTTTTAAATGTTCATGTCTAAGTACTTGTCACACTAATTTGATAAAAGAAAAGATGACAAAATACAGGGAAAAAGAGGATGAGTTTTTCAAGCCTGAAAAATTTGCTGATTTCTAATGTAGATTCTTATAGGTTCTTGATAGTTTTAAACAAGGTACAAAGTATAGGTGAAGATTAATTATGCAATTTTCTGTGTGGCTTCTGTAGCCTTGCTGTCCCAACCAACACCTGTCTCTGTTATTAGGGTAACAACATTAAAGCAGCTATCAGACTCAGGAATGCATAAGGAGGCACAGGGACACACGTTTACACACACACACACACACACACACACACACACACACATTTACTTATGACAACTCTTCCTTTATCTCACTGAAGAAAATTAGAGTGATTTCTAATTGATTGGATTTCTTTGGGGTAAGAGGGGTACTTTTATTGAAAATACATGGGGCATCTGGTTAGCTGAGTGGGTTAAGCATCTGTCTTCAGCTCAGGTCCTGGGACCCAGCCCCACACTGGGCTTTCTGTTAAATGGGCAGCCTGTGTCTCCCTCTACCACTTGTTCTCTCTCAAATGTGGGCTCTCTCTCTCAAATAAATAAATAAAATCTTTAAAAAAAAAAAGAAAAGAAAAGAAAATAGGTAAGTGCTATTAGTTAAATAAACCAGCTAGTGGAAACTCAGACAATAGATCTGAATGCTTTTTAACACTGTATCTGGAAAAAATAACTATTGACACAGATTTTTCAATGAATTTATTCCTCTTCCCTTCGGAGATAAAGCAAAGGCAGTCTCAGCCTTGGTAAGCATAGATAAAATTAAATCATTTTTAAGATACAGTAGTAGGTCATTTGTCTAAAAATGTTCACTCTAATTTCACTGATAAGAAGGCTCTTTCTCTTATTCATATTTGAGTTCTCAATACTAGGTAAATTCATGGCACAGAATAGTGGCTCAATAAATTTTTGTGGCATAAATGTTTGAATGAATGAAGTCAAACTAATTCCCCAAATTTTACCACTTCATTTCTCTCTAGATCAGGAACATTGCATTTTTATAAAGAATCTTTCAAACTATATGTATTATGAATATTTTGAATCATGAGGGCAGATTTAACTGCGTAATTTAGATCATCATAAACTAGAGTGAAGAACTTTTTATTTTTTATTTATAAGTGTTACACATTTATAAGCCTAGAGTAGGTAATGTGTGATCTCCCACAGGATTCCAGGATATTGAAAATAACTCACAAACCCTGTAATACCTGAGCAGTCCACTGCATGTGCAAAGAATCCTAGGCAGAGGGTCATTGGTATGGTAATGGCCTGTCCTGGAGATTATACTTTGACCAATAAAAATGGTTCTCTTGCATTTGGTAAGGCCATCCTCTTTATTCAAGCCCACAGCTTCAAGTAAGACTCCTAGGAAATAATAAAAGGGTAATTCAACCATCTAGACACCAGAATGGCTTATGCAGTCCTTGAATAGAAGATGCCATAGCCAAATTACCACCAATCCCGTGTCATTTCAGCATATATAGTCTGTCCTGTATCATTTCATCATTATCATTATTATTTTTAACAATAGACACCCTTTATTTTTTACCTATTATGCACTAGGTGCTATGTTAGGTGCTTCATAAATGTATGTCAGGGTCACATCTCAAATATATCCTGAGGACAGCATTCCCCTTCCTTCAACCTATTCCAAAATAGAAACAAGGACTCAAAGAAAGCACTAGCCTAATGACACATCCTTGACTAAAAAGTGACTGTGTCTCCCCTTAAATACCAGACAAATCATTTATCCCTCTGTTTCCCTTTTATTTCCTTTCTAGATCATGGACTCTGTGCTTTTATAAAAGCAGGTCTTATGGAAGAGCTAGGAAAAGACAGAGTGGGGAGAAAAGTGAAGGACTCTGAATAGCCAAAGACAAAACAAGTTTCCATTTCAGAAGATTTCGGAGTAGAGTGGAAAACACAATTCTCCCAATTTCCTAGAGAACGGAAGACCAATTCTCTAGGCATTCCACTATCCCAACAATCCCGGTCACTTATAAGTCCCTGAAATAAGAGTGTCCAATTCAGGGAAATGTTAGGTAGTTCTGCCCACTTTCTCTGAATTAAGAGATGTTGGTCCATATGATATTTAGAAGGGTTTCATTAAAAACTATTACCATGTCTACGTATCCCATGATCCTATGAATTTACCTGGATTACATACTTCTATAGGACTAGAATGGTATTTAAGGGTACAGTAATTATCTTATTAACCAACATACTCAATAAACTAAGGTGTCCTGTTCATCAAAAACACACTTAATAAATGCAACTTCATTTAGGTAAGAAAAAGCACAGGCATCTGAAGCTCCAATAAACTTCAGATGGCAATAAGATTGACAAATGTTTACAACCCATTTTTGTCCTCTCCCATCAAAATAAACATCAAACTCAAGCTGTCATCATTCTGTTCCTAAATCATATAAAATGTTAACAAGCTAACAACTTTAAGAACTAAACAAAGCACAGAGCGTCTGTTATTAGGGATGCTCCCAGACACTTAAGCCTTTCTTACTAGTTAACCAAAGGAATTAAAATCTGACTTTTATCATTTTTATCCCCCTCTCTAAGACATTAAGTACTACTTAATAAAGTTTTTCAGGTTTGTCTACTGCATAATTTGTGACATCATTAATCACGAAGGGATTGATTATTTTTGCCACCTAATTAGTGAAACAAACTTCCACTTAGCACCTTGTGCTGAAAACGTGTCAGCACTTCATTATACAGATATTGGAAACTGCAGTCTGGTTGCTATAGTGACAAGATCCCATGGGGATTTCTGTGTTTAGCTGACACCTCTAGATCAGACAGAATATGATTAAAAGGAAAGAATCTAACTTAAAGCACTTTTGTGCTGAAAACACTGCAAAATCATATTATTTAAACTGCCAATTTCAAATAAAATGATTGCATAAGTCTCCATAGAAATAAACTTTTTTTGTATTTCATTATCTTTGGACTTTCATTTTTTTTTTACTTTGAAGATAAAAATCATTATTGTAGAAACACTCAGACCATTACCCCAATTGTTTCAATATTTTATTGGTTATAGTAAAGTATAAATCATGTTAGAAATCAGAGTGAAGCCAAAGCAAAAAAGACAAAAGATGTATGACCTTAAAACAATAAATAAAACAGAAACATAGATTGCTTTATGTTAATATGATTCTGTGGCAGAAATTGGCAGGGAAGCTTGTTAAAAAGGCAATTCATTAAAAGTTATAGTTATTTGGTTAGATGCCAGATTTTCTCCTGTTCATCCTTTATGGTATCCCTCTGGATTTATTCACAAACTTTATTTTTACAATTTGACATATATATAATGAAGCTCTGGGGTCAATATTAAAATATAGAAAATATTCCAGTCAATCAATAATTATGGAGCCCTCACCTATTCCAAAATAAATGCAACCTTTTCTTATTTTGATACTTTATTTTATTTTTCTAAAAGATTTTATTTATTTATTTGACAGACAGAGATCACAAGTAGGCAGAGAGGCAGGCAGAGAGAGAGAGAGGAGGAAGCAGGCTCCCTGCTGAGCGAGAGCCCAATGCAGGGCTCAATCCCAGGACCCTGGAATCATGACCGGAGCCGAAGGCAGAGGTTTTAACCCACTGAGCCACACAGGCGCCCCTCTTATTTTGATACTTTAATCCTCCTTTCAAAAATTTCATCAATCTCAAAATACGCAATGACTTACTTGAACACACAATTCAGCACCCAAAGAAGATATAATCCTGGGGCACCTGGGGCTCTGATGGTTGGATGTCCAACTCTTGGTTTCATGATATTGGGATTGTAGAATTGGGTCTCCAGATAGACTCCATGCTCAGCATGGAGTTCTTTTGAGATTCTCTGCCTCTCCCTCTGCCCCTCCTGGCTTTTGCTCTCTCTCTCTTTCTCTCAATTAAAATCTTAGAAGGAGGAGGAGGAGAAGATGACAACAACATAACCCTGCATAGCCTTGGGAAGTTAGAGTCTGGCTTTTGTCAAGACTAGGGTGCCATTACTGAGAGAACAATCAAGACCCAAGAGATGGAGAGAATCCTAGAATGCATATAGCATGTGCATAACAAGTGTCCTTCAAAGCACATAATGCCAGCAAAGTGTGGCAAAGAGAGAAATCACTTGGCAGTTAGAGCCCCAAACACTCGGTCCAGGATGGCTCTTAGTAGCACAAATGATCTGAGATTTAACTGCAGCAAAGATCTCAACCTTGGAAAAAGTAAGATATTGGGCAGGAAATCAAGGCATTGACAAAGCTACAACCTGGTTTAGGAAACTGTTTTAGAAAGTACCTGATTTCCATTGATGCAGAATCAACAGGAACCAACAAGTCATATTGATGTCCCAGGTGACACAAAAGAGTTAGCTCTGCCACTGAACATGCAGATTTAAAAATAGAAGAGATAACTCCTCAAAAAATCTGGCCATAAAATATAGTAGACTGTACTCATGAATATTGACTCAAGAAAGCCCTTAAAGAAATACAAAAGTGTGTTCATAAAAAATCATCATACAGAAATCATTTTGCCAGTCTGAATAATGATTTAGCAGAATTATAAAGATAGGGAGACCCTTTCCATGTGACTTTAAGAGTAAATAGCAAAGCTGTTACCATAAATTATCTTTCTGGCCTCAACTTCTCTGGAAGTACAAAAAGGTAAATAATCTTCTACAATAAAAAGATAAAAGCAGCCTCTGGTACTCCAGATTCCATTTACTCAAAGCAAAATAACATGTATTATATTTTATACATTTCTCAAGAATTCTTAATTAAGTCAGTAGTAGCCTCATAAATTTGGTATAATATGCTTGAGTATCAATGGCTTTGCTTTTAGCTATATTTATGCTAGGCAGAATCTCTCCCAAGTACTATCTGGATCTCTCAACTTCACGACTGGAGCAGTGGCACATGGGTTTAGAGCTGTGGAGTAGATTTAAGTTTTTTTGCATGAAACATGAATAAGTATCTGAGCTTTAAATTTTATCATTAGATGTGTATTAACTCAATTCCTACTTATCACTAAGGAAGGTAGATGGCTATGTTAAGACTTACAGAAGCATGTATTAAACATCAGGCTACAGACAAATATAAAGGTGCAAGCTGGTTTGATGTTTCATTAAATCTTTTATGTTGAGGTCATTTTAGAATCACATACAGTGTTAAGAATTAATATAGGAAGATCCTGTGTACCTTTAGCCAGTTTCACACAATGGTAACATCTTTATAAAACTGTAATACAATATCCCAACTATGGTATTGCCATTGATACCATTAAGTTATAGAACATTCCCATTACAAGGATCTCTCATGTTGCCTTTTTAGAAAGATATTCCATTCACAACCCTGCTCCCTCATTAGTTTCTGAAAGCCACTAATCTGTTCTCTGTGTCCATAATTTTTCAAAAATGGTATATAAAAAGAATCATGTTGCATGTAATATTTTGGAATTGACTTATTTTATTCAATATAATTCTCTGGAGGCTTATCTACTTTTCTGCATGCATCAGTAGTTTATTGCCTTTTCCATGGTAAGAATGTACCACAGTTGTCTAACCATTTATTCATTAAAGACATCTGGATTATTTCCAGTTTTTAGCTGCATCTCCAAAAGTGATGTATAAGACATCCATTACTTGACATTCTTGCCAGCACTTGGTGTCATTACTATATTTTCTTTTAGCCATACTGGTAAGTTAATAGTGAGAGCTCATTGTGGTTTTAATTTTCCTAAAATCACATGATATCGATTATCTTTCCATTATCTTATTTCCATCTTCTTATATTCTTCATGTCTTTTGCGAACTTTGTAACTGGACAAAATTGTTTTGTTTTGTTTTTACTGTTGAGCTTTGAGTGAACTTTTTATACTCCAGATTCTAGTCCTGTGCCTTATATGCAGTTTGCAAATATTTCCTCCAAAATTTTTGTCGTCTTTTCATCTTCTTAGCAGTCTTTCACAGCAAATTTTTTAATTTTGATGACGTTCGATTCATCAGTTTTTTTATCTTAGGTGTCATACTTTCAATGTCAAGTCTAAGACCTCTGCCTAGCTCTAGATCCTGAAGATTTTCTCCTATGTCTTACTTCTAAAAGTTTTATATTTTTATATTTTACATGTAAATCCATGATCAGTGTTAACTGGATGTTTGTACATTGTGTGAGACAAGTTGAAGCTCATTCTTTATCTATGCTATTCATTCACTCCAGCACCATTTGCCTGAAAGTGATCTATTCTCCCTTGAATTAATTTACTACTTTGTCAACAATTGGTAGCACATATTTGTGTGGGACTATGTCGGTCTCTATTCTGTTCCATTGGTCTCTGTGCTTACCTCTGCCAACACCAAATAGTTTGGAATACTATCGATATATAAAAAGTCCTGAAATCAAGTAGACTGATTCCTCTCATTTTATTCCTCTTTTTCAAAATTGTTTTAGCTATTCTACCCCTTTTGTCCTTCTACTAAATCTTAGAATAATTTTGTCTATATAAGAAATCTGGCTGGGTTGGGGTGCCTGGGTGGCTCAGTGGGTTAAAGCCTCTGCCTTCGGCTCAGATCATGATCCCAGGGTCCTGGAATCGAGCCCCATATCAGGCTCTCTGCTCAGCAGGGGGCCTGCTTCCTCCTCTCTCTCTCTCTCTGCCTGCCGACTTGTGATCTCTGTCAAATAAATAAATAAAATCTTTAAAAAAAAAAAGAAATCTGGCTGGGATTTGATAGAAATTGTGTTAAGTCTGTATATCCATTTAAGGAGAATTAAAAGAAAATGTTATTCAGGAAATCGTATCAAATTCAATCATCATCTCAAGAATACAGAAGTGGTTTCTACACCAATGTGCCACAATCTAATATGCTGTAAGTCATTATATCCATGCCGAGAGGCTCCACAGAACTCAGCTAGGTATGAGGGAGAAGGCTAGGAAATCGTGTTTCTCCTGGTTACTGCCTAAAAATCTTCATAAGTAGCAGTCCCATTTAAAACTATATTATATATTGGTATGTGTATGTATTAATCATTGCTGTGTATGAAATTATCCCTAAACTTAATTACTTAAAAAAATATATGTATTTCCTCCTAAACTTTGAAGAGTCAGTAATGTGGGACACACATAGCTATGTGTCAATGGTTCAACGTCATTTATAAGATTGCAATTAAGTTGTGAGCCAATGTTGCAGTCGTCAGCTTCCATGATGACTCATTTACATGATGTTAGCTGGAGCCTCAGTTCCTCACTATGTGGGACTCTCCATAATGCTATTTGAAGATCTTCATGACAAGGCAATCAGCTTCTCCCAGAGCAAGTCATTCAAGGGAGAGAGAAACGAGGAAGCACCAAAACCATTTTTTACCTGGTCACTCAATATTACTGTTGCCATATTCTATTTTCTAGAAGACAGTCAATAAGGCTAGCCTACCCTCAGAGCAAGAAAAATTAGACTCCACTTTTTGGAGGAACAAACCCTCTAGAGAAATACACATAAGATGCCATTTTTGGGGATGCCTGAGTGGCTCAGTGGGCTAAGCCTGTGTCTTCAGATCAGGTCATGATCTCAGGGTCCTATGACCAAGCCTCACATTGGGCTCTCTGCTCAGCAGGAATCCTGCTTCCCTTTCTCTCTTAGCCTGCCTCTCTGCCTACTTGTTATCTCTCTCTCTCTCTCTCTCTCTCTCTGTGTCAAATAAATAAATATAACCTTTTTTTTAAAAAAGATGCCGTTTTTTAAAAGAAGTGTTTCACTAGTTAAAAAAAGTTAGAAAATATTTTTCTAAGTTAACTTCATGAATGTACATGGCAATTCAATATATCACCATTTAGGCTTCATAAAGCTTATTCTTCATAATCTTTAAGCAGGGGAACAAAGGAAATTTTTTAAAAATTTATCAACACAATAAGAATCTAATATTTGACTATAAATTACATAAATGTTAAATGACATTTAAATGCTGTAAGAATTTCTTTATCTCCTGTCAAGATCTCATTAGTGTTTTATATCTTTCAATTGAAATATACAGGACACCTTAAAGAAGTATGAACTATGAATGAAATGTAACCAGCCTTTAGGTAATCATAGTGTGCAGACAAGAGCTAATTGTTAACGCTAACATCTTTGATGAGATGAGTGATAAATACTAGTTGCCAGTTGCTTTTTTTTTTTTTTCCTGACAAGTACTAAGTTTAGATATACACCCTATGGTTTATTTGAGCACTAATGGAATTATAAATCGACATCAGAGTGAACACAACTGTAAAGATCAAATGGAAAACTAGTTTACCAATCCCAATAAGAATAAGCTTCTAGATTTCTTTCACTACAATTTTCATTACAGTTAACTACTACAAAAAAAAGGAAAGAAAAAGTGGTAGGCTTTGCAAGACAGTTTTACATACAACCTGATGCACATGTACTTACACACACATGCATCTCTACACTCCATGTCCACATGTAGGCACAGAGATATATATGCACACTCAATTGTCTAATCTTCATTTTTCTCATGTGTACAATAGCAATAAAAATAGTAAACGATACATAAGACTGAAGAGAAAATGAAATGATATATGTAAAGCACTTAGCACAATGTTTAGCCGATGGTTAGTGTTCAATATATGTTAGCTATTTTTGTTACTGAAATGGAATTATCACTAATATGGCCTTCCTGTGATTGCAAATAGGAAAAGAGAACGTAAGTAGCATTAAGTTTCATTCTAGTATATATCATATTAATAAATATCTCAAACATAACTATTCTATTTCCCCCCTATTATATTACTATTTTTAAGACTCAAAGTCACCCAGCTAATAAATAGACAAATTGGGATTTAAATCCAAAGTTTCCTGATCTTTCCACTACACTACATAGATTGAATAGATGGTCTTCTAGTACATATTTTTTTTAACTTTTTTTTTTAAAGATTTTATTTATTTATTTGACAGACAGAGATCACAAGTAGGCAGAGAGGCAGGCAGAGAGAGAGAGAGAGGAGGAAGCAGGCTCCCCACTGAGCAGAGAGCCCGATGTGGGACTCGATCCCGGGACCCTGAGATCATGACCCGAGCCGAAGGCAGCGGCTTAACCCACTGAGCCACCCAGGCGCCCCTTCTAGTACATATTTTTAAGTGCATCTTTTTGTAACCATCCAATGATGTACAAGTTTTTCATACAACCCTCATTATATAGACATAATATATTTGGATTAGAAAATCCTCAGGGATAAGATCCAAACTCTTCCTGCTTTCACTCTCCTCTTCCCTATCCCTTCCCCAACATAATCTCTCAGGACAATGCAATTCTATGTACAGATAGTCAATAAATTCATGCTTTATAAGACAATAAGTTACTTCCAGCACCTACTTATTTGTAATAGCTGGTTTTGACTACAAACATTTATCTTTGACAGGAAATTGATCCAGATATTCAGTAGCCAAGTAGAGTTTATTATGTGATAGTCAAGTGCACATATGATCTATAGGTGCCTGAGTATTCTGAAGTTAGTTTTCTCTTCAGTGAGTGCAGGCTTTGCTATAAAAATTTATTCATGTTGGTATTTCAAATAAATGGAAAGAAGAAAGCCTTTCTCTTAAACTCTATTCAAAAACAGCAACCTGACTACAAACGAAAAATACCTAGTGAAGATTATAGGTCACTGGTTCTCAGAAATGAAGAATGAAGTATATGAATGGAAAACACATTTTAGCTCCTATATGGATAATAACTTCTGAGGAACTGAAGGATAGGAGATTCTTACGAAACAACAAATTATAATTGTCTCTGATGTCCTTGATCATAAAGTGTAATCCAACAGATCATTTCCCAAACTAAGTAGGTACTTCAAGATAGAATTGGGTCCTCTGGCTGTACTGAGTTCCCAAGAAGAGACTAAGTAGAGATGAGAGCTGGATAATTGTCTGGAGAGACTTCTGAAGTGGGGATCCTATTAAATATGGTGAATTTTAAAGAAGTTCTGATGCTTTGTTCCACACAAGTAATGTGCTTTAGAAATTTGTTTGGACTCTTTGGACCAGAGGACCTGAAAGGAATCAAAGAGTGTAATGGAAATCTCTTCTATTCCACAAGATGTCTAGACATTAGACATTATTGCCTTAGCAATAATGAAGTCCATAAGCAGGAAAACCTATCTCAGGGATCTACACTCCAAAAAGAGTCTTAGAAGTTGCTGTCTGGTTCACTACTCAATCAAGACCCTCCAGACAAAGAAGGTTTATGTACTTAATATACTTAATGGATTCCAGAAGTTCAACCTAAGTACCAGGGAGCAAACAAAGGAAAAAAAGCAAGCCAGTAGATACAGGGAAAAACAAACAGAAGGCATAGAATGAGGGACTCTTAGTGAAACAGAACTACTGGGGAAAAAAGACAGTGATTTTGCACAACACAGAAAAATAATGAAAGCAATTAACAACATTCAAAATCAGCATATTAAAAAGTTTGTGTCTGAATAAAGTGATATATAACTATAAAATTCAAAAATTAAGACAAAGTGAAGAGACCTTGTTGCAATCCAAATTAGTGGCCTGAAAGATTAAGAGGAGATATAATGCAAAAATCATAAGATGGGAAATATTAAGAAAACATTACACACTTGGAAGATGGGTTTAGAGTACTACCTAAAAATAATAGGTGGTCCAGGAGGAAAAAGAAAAAAAAAAAAAAGAAGAAGAAGAATACCTAGAAGAAAGATCATAAATAAATTGAAAGAAATTTTTCCAAGGAAAATTTTCAAAAAAAAGTCTGTAACTAAAAATACAAATGTTAGGACAGAGATCTCAATATTAGAGGGAAAATTGAGAGTAGGGTAATTAACTTTGCATTATATATAGTTTAATTTAAATGGATAATGATATAGTGGCTCAGGGCTGAGAGTATGTAATTTAGGATTAGCATAGAAAAAGATTCTTAGCAGAGAAAAGACATATTGCTGGGGGAAACATAATATTAATCTGGAACTAAAAATACTAAGATATATCTAAAAAAGTAAAGCATTAAAATAAGGTAGGATGCAGAGGTAGACTATTCTCAATATCTCTTCTTGGAAAATGGGGACACAATAGAAAAAAAGTTTATTATAAGGAGGAACTACTTACAAATTACTTTCATATAATAGTTAAGTGTTTTCTACTATTAAAGTTCAGTAGACAACAGAGCAACAAAATGAACAATAAAACTTCAAAATATCAGGAAAGAGAGAGGTAAATAAAATTTATCTAAATACCAAAAATAAAAAAAGAAATAATTAGCAACTTGGTCTATCCAGCAAAAATGAAATAGAAAGAGTAAATAATAACATAAAATAGACATTAGATATACATGAACCAGAAAAAATAAAATCTGTTATACCCATTGTTATGCTTAATGTAAATATTTAAAAGCATTTAAAACTTGAAATGGAAACAACATTACAAAAGGAGAAATTGAAACATGATTGATCCTTCCTGTGTGCTGGCAAAGGGTCATCATCAGTTCCTACGGGAAGAAGAATCAGAAATAAATGAAGCCTACTTTGATCCTTTATATTTAGAAGACCTCAGGAATTCTTCTGCAAAAGACATTGGATAAAAAGGAGGAAGGGAGGGTATAAGAAAGGAAGGGAAAAAAAAGTCCTATCTCTCTGTTGCAGTCCACTATTTATGTTCAATTGCTAAACATAGAAAAGTTGCCATTTGTTATTTTGAATGGCTACCATGCTCTTTGATTTAGAGCATGTCCTTTGCAACTAGGAAAATGGTCCTGTCTCTTAGTGGAAAGATATACTGAGGGAGTGCTTAATCAAAAGATAAAGAATAGGAAAGCCTTTTCTCTAGATCTTGCTGTTTCCCGATAGATTATCTCAACTGCCTCTATTGCTCTGATTCTCTGACAAGAGAGTCAACAGTGTTCCTATGCAAATAGTCAATCCCAGATTTTCCTTTCTACCTCCAGTCAACCTATATCTGAAGGATTAATTTGTTAGGGCAGTCATACCAAAGTACTACCATCTAGGTGGTTTAAATAACAGAGATGTATTTTTCTCACAATTCCGGTAGCTAAAATTCCAAGACCAAGGTGTTTACAGGATTAGTTTCTTGTGAGGCCTCTCTTCTTTGCTGGTAAGTGTGTCTTCTCATGGTCTTGTCTGTCTGTCTGTCTGTCTGTCTCCTAAACTCTTTTTACAAGGGAACCAATTATATTGAATTAGCACTCACCCTACTGACCTCCTTTTAATGTAATAACCTTTTTAAAGACATGGTCTCCAAAAACAGTCATATTCTGAGGTACCACAGGTTAGAATTTTAACCTATGAATTTAGAGAGGGACACAATTCACCCCACAACACCTGTCTTCTTCATAATTCTTGATAAGGATGGGAGGGACAACATTTCGTTGACTGAAATCATTGAGCAGCTGTATTTTGGTGTTCATATTCCACTTCTGCACCATGTATGAGACTGCTTACAATCCGCCAGGGTCAAAAAATAATAGAATAATATATTATCTCACCAGCAGAGAATGCACCTCTAATTATTGTTTGTTGGCACTAATTCAGAGGTTTCCTCACAGACCCTTGGTGAATATGAACTGGTGAAAGATTTAAAGGAATGTTTGGTAAAAGGAAAAATTTCTGGGGCTGCTTGGATGGCTCAGTTGGTTAAGCATCAGCCTTCAGCTCAGGTCATGACCCCAGGAGGTTCAGGTCATGCCCCCAGATTCCTGAGATCAAGCCCTGCTTCATGCTCCCTACTCAGCTGGGAGTCTGCTTTTCCCTCTCCCTCTGCCCATCCCCCACATATTCTCTCTTTGTCTCTCTCTCTCTCTCCCTCACTTTCTGTCTCTCCTATAAATATATAGTATCTTTGAAAAAAAAAAAGGAAAAACTTTGTCTTTACTTTATTCTCACACTTTCCTTATGACATCAAGTGTGTGGAGGTTTTCCCATACTGACCAATGGTCTGACAGCAGTTAGGGGTCCTATAATTCAGTTTAATTCTGACACTAACTGAATGAAGTTAGTACAGATGCCACAGGTTTAGGGCTCAGTCCCACAAAATTCCCCCCAACTTCAGATGCCAATCTTAGTGTCAGGCTATCACTTATACTCCTGAATGACCAGTTGTAAATTGGGAGTTCCCATGACCCCTTCCTCAGGTTTGATACTTTCCTAGAATGGCTCACAGAACAAAGATACCAGTGTACTTATTATTACTGACTTATGACAAAGGGTATATTAGAGGATCCAAATGAACAGTCAGGTGAAGAGATACATGGGGTGAAATCCAGAAGGGTCACAGGCACAGGAGTTTCTTTCCTCATGGAGTTTGGAATTTACCACCCTCCCACCACATGCGTGTGTTCTTGTTCACTAACCTGGAAGCTCCCCAAGCCCTTTGGCTAGGGATTTTAATAGAGTTTCACTATGCAGGCATGTTTGACTACATCATTAGCCATTGGTGATTAACAGCCTCTAGCTCCTCTCCCCTCCACAGAGGTCAGGGATGCGGCTGAAAGTTCCAACCCTTTAATCACATAGTTGGTTGCCCACACTCCTTTTAGCTCTATCAGTCCAGAGCTAGTTCAGGAAATGAGGGCAAAAACCAAATCTCTGTGCCAAGAACCAAGACAAAGACCAAAGATGTATTTCGTATTGTATCTCAATATCATACGTGGAGAAACCTGAAATACATCATCTCTCTTCTTTAGAGGGATGGTGTTTCTCTTGAATCGAACATTTTCTTTTTTTGGTCAATAATGATAACTTTTGGTTAAGTTGCTGGTGATTAAGTTTGTACTATTACTTTTAATATTTCAGAACAAACCTCACCTAGAGGAGATAGAAAAGATCACATAATCTGCTCCAGGCAAGCAGAAGAGGTCAGTGTTTTTGTACAAGAGATGTCTTTATCCATGTATCCATCCAGTAATTTTTTTACTACCCATCACATGAGAAGCTCTCTACTAGCTGCTGAAAACTCAACAATAACTAAAACAGACTGCACTGGCTGGTCTTCTTGGCACTTACACTCTGATAAGGGGAGATACTATGAGCTATATGCCTTCTTCAGATCATATACATCATATAAGATGATAGAATGTTAAACTTAGGAGAAAAAAATATAGTATTTCTCAGTCATTAAGAATCTGAGAACTCTCAGGCTTCTACTAAGAAATCAGAAACACACAATTAAAAACTTGATTGCTGAATAAAATACACATTTCTCCAGAAAGACACACAAGTGCCCAATAAATGCATCAGTAACTATCAGGGAAATGCAAAACACAAGCACAATGAGGTGTCAATTTATACCCACTAGAACACTATCATCAAAAAGTAATAACAAGTGTTCTTAAGCATGTGGAGAAATAGGGATCATCTTATACTGCATTGTAAAATGGTGCTGCTACTTTGAAAACATTCTAACCGTGATTCAAAAAGTTAAACATAGAGTAACTATTTGACCCAGCAATGCCACTCCTACATATATACCCAAAACAAATAAAAATGTATCTTCACACAAAAACTTATACATAAATGTTCATAGTGGCATTATTTATAATAGCCTAAAGGTGAGAGCAACCCAAATACCCATCAACTGATAAACCAGTAAGCAAAATATGGTATATCTGTATGGTAGAATATTATTGCGCAATACAGGAAATGAAGTCGTGACCGACGCTACATGGACAAATCTTACAAGTATGCTAAATGAAAGATATCAGTCACCACAGACTACCTATGATATCATTTACATGAAATATTCAGAATAAACAAATCTATAGAGATTAAAAAAAAAAAAAAAAAGAGCAGTGGTTTCCCAGGACTGGGATATGGACGTAGGAAAAAACTGAAGAGAACTGGGGAATAACTGCTAATGGATATGAGATTTCTTTACAGAGTGACAAAAATGTTCTAAAATTGTGATCATGATTACTCAATAATTGAATTGTACAATTTAAATAGGTGAATTGTATGTTACGTGAATTATATGTCAAAACTATTATTATTTTTTAAAGATTTTATTTATTTATTTGACAGAGAGATAGCACAAGTAAGCAGAGCAGCAGGCAGAGGGAGAGAGAGAAGCAGGCTCTCTGCTGAACAGGAAGCTCTATGTGGGGCTGGATCCCAGGACCCTGGAACCATGGCCTGAGCCGAAGGCAGCTGCTTAACCAACTGAGCCACGCAGGCGCCCCTCAAAACTATTATTTTTAAAATGCCAGTTGCTGTCATTTTAGTTGCTGTCATCCACTTCTTGCTGATATGATGTTAAACAAAATAGGAAGACAGACACAAGTAGATAGTCACTACTGTTATAAAATGATCACCCCGATGGTCAGATTATGCTTTTATTCTTTAAAATTTTCATCAAGATAATGGCTCATCACTAGCAAAGTTGGGTAAAGAATTGCCTTCTTCTAGCTTCCAGAACCATGCTCTTTCTATTATATTTTCTCCTTATGGATTGCACAACTTCTAAAGGTGCCATTCACTGGACTATCTTGTGCTAGTTCAGCACACAACATGAACAGAAACCCACAGTGATCCTGATTGGAACTCTGCTCCAAAGGGTAGGAGAAGTTACTACTAAGTATTTGAACTTCTCAAAGGTAACATACATCCTGATTTGTTCACTGAAATTCACCATATGCTTTGCATTCTATTATCCTTTCCCAGGACCATGAAATCAGCATTAACAAAAGCAAGGCATTTTACTGACACCTGCCAGTTACCTCTCTGATAAGGAGCCAGTATGCTGGTAGGAGTCATGGACTGCTGTCTAGGTGAACTAACTTGTCTCAGTGATTTTCTATAGTCAAGCAACCCCAAACAACCTCAAGTAACCTTCAAAACAAAACTAAATCTTTTTAGCTTAAAGTAATTTAAAACAAAAAACAAAGAACAATGTATGATAGAATTTGGCAATTTGTTTCCCTTAATTTAATTTTCACATGCCAAAGTTACAGAGTAAAGAGGTGTTAAAATGCAGGGAACAACATTATAGAATTATCCTCACTCCCTGTAAGAGGTTATAAAGATGACATTGGTGAGGATTCCCTGAACCACTAAATTTTAATGCACGGGTGATTTCAGCATTTTTAGATGAAGTGTGTAAAGGGCTGATTTCCTTGAGATTTCACTGTGTACATAGATCATAAATGCACATCCTTGGTGTTTCCCTAAGGTCCTTATGTTATCTGTTTAGAAGGCAGTACATTATACATGTAAAATGCTGAAACCATGTCCACTCTATGCAGACTGTGAATAATTTTTTTTCTGTAAACATTGATTCTTCTTCAAAAGTTTCAGTGAATTGATGAAATACATTTTAAATAATAGATTGTAATAAATTAAAATGTATAAGAAATGGCTTGAAGAGATCATAAAGAAACATAAGTCTTTCCCCAACAACAGTTATAGATAAAATGATAAACATTACTTATATCTAAAAGATTGATTGATATCCTAAAAGAACAGGTTGAACACAGAGACCATTTTTTAATACCTCAAGAACCAACATCAAAAAACAATCATGTTAAAATTTGGGTGCATTTCCTCTTTCTTTTTTCATATATAATTTGTTTGTTTAGCACAATATCAATTACATATTTTAATCCTACTGTTATCCTTATAGTTTGAGTCCAAAGCATAATATTTAAGCTGAATTATGCCATATTATTCACACATATGCGCACGCACACACACACACACACACACACCCCACCCAGAATTTTACCCAAAGGACAAGTCCTGTTTGCTCTCATTTCCTTACTTTAGCCAGAATATGTATGTACTCCCTTGAAGCTGAAAGATTCCAGAAGAGCTATCAGAGTTCAATAGCCTGATCTAAACAGTTCCCAAAACAGATGCCTGAGTAGAAACTCAGAGGAGAGTTGCCACTGTGAATGTTGGAATTCATCATCATTTTGTACAGTTTCAATGCTAATACTTGGGCCTGGTACTTTTCTTTGGAGGCGTGATTACCCTCCAGACAGACCACTGGGTTTGTACAAGGTAGAAGAGTGGACAACTTTTCCGTCAGTGTTGTGAAAGCTAAGGATGTTTCACACCAACATTAGCCTTGGATCCCAAGATGATAGCTATTTGGGTTCAGTCATAAAAGCTACTTTTGCTAGGACAGAAGCCTGGCTAGCATAGGACATTTATCTGTGTCACCATAAAAACACTTCCTTTTGTCTTATAGCTTTAGAGCCAGGGAGAGCCCACTCATTCATTCTATGCCTTTCTGCTTTAATGGAAAGTTTATCTCTAGAGTTATATTGTCCTCACCTGATCCCAGGGCCTTACGTGGCCACCTCAGTCCAACTGACTTAGAAGAAAGGGGTTGTATCTTGAACCTTTCTCTTCTAAAGGCTCCTCGCCCCTTATATAAATAAGCCCATCAATTTCAAGACAAACTTCAATGATTTCCCTAAGCAATAAAACAAAATCAAACAAATCACTGTCCTCAACATATAAGGCCACATCACATGGCAATGAAGAGTATGGGGTTTAAGGCCTGGGTATGAAGCTCTAAGGCCTGGGTTCAACTCTCATCTTTGCCATTTACTTTCTTTATGACCTTGGTCAGATACCATAAATTTTCTGTGTCTAGACTTCCTCATCTGCGTAATAGGGATAGTATCATTATCTTTTCCACAAGAGTGTTAAGAGAATTCAGGGTTAACTTACATAATGCATTTGGAAAAGCATCTGGCATATAGTAAACACTAAATACATGTGACCTATAAGTATCCTAAATTTTTTACTTAAGATCATGAATATTTGTCATGTTATTTTTGATGGCTGCCTATTTTCTATCAAATGAATATATCTATTCAACAATTCTCTTATAACCAGACATTTAGTTTTTTTTCAGTTTTAAATAGCTATTACTCTATGGACATAAATTTATCTTTGTACACGAGATTTCTTATGTGTAATGTTACATCTTTGAGTTGAAGTTTTCAAATGAAAACAACTACATTAAGGAATAAACAGTTAACGGTGCCTGATAAATTTTGCCAAAATACCGTATAGAAATAGTCTATTTTTTTCAGCAATTTTTTTTAAATTTTTTATTTTTTATAGACATATATTTTTATCCCCAGGGGTACAGGTCTGTGAATCACCAGGTTTACACACTTCACAGCACTCACCAAAGCACATACCCTCCCCAATGTCCATAGTCCCACCCCCTTCTCCCAAACCCCCTCCCCCCAGCAACCCTCAGTTTGTTTTGTGAGATTAAGAGTCACTTATGGTTTGTCTCCCTCCCAATCCCATCTTGTTTCATTTATTCTTCTCCGAAGGTTGTGGGTTATTGTTAAGCTGTTTTCAGCAATTTTGATGCCAGTTTAGTCCCAAACCTCAAAGGTAGAGTGCGAAGAAGAAAATGAACTCTTCCCCAATTTTTTAAAACAAAATTACCAACCCTAACCTTCAGACTTTATTATGGGTCTTATCTGCCCTCATCTTTTACTCTGAGAGCAATAATACCATGCCAAAATGATACATGGATCCTGCAAGTCTCCAATATGTTCTAGGACTTGAATTTTAACTTGGTAAAATGCAAAAGGGTAGCTGGCCTGCAATACCAATACTCTCTGTCTACACACCCCTCAGTAAATACTGCTTAAACGTTCATTGTATCGAAAGCCCTAAAAAGAATCAGAGGAAATAAAGGGATGGCACAGAGACAGCCAAAATTTCATAAATTCAGGGCAGTAGATGAAGAAAGCTTAGAAAACCAAACCCGGGGGCATCTGGGTGGCTCAGTGAGTTAAAGCCTCTGCCTTCGGCTCAGGTCATGATCTCAGGGTCCTGGGATTGAGCCCCACATTGGACTCTCTGCTCAGCAGGGAACCTGCTTTTCCTTCTCTCTCTACCTGCCTCTCTGCCTACTTGTGATCTCTGTCTGTCAAATAAATAAAATCCTTAAAAGAAGAAGAAGGAGAAGGAGAAGGAGAAGAAGAAGAAGAAGAAGACGAAGATGAAGACGAAGACGAAGACGAAGAAGAAGAAGAAAAGCAAACCAATTCCCTGTCATCAGACTGTTACTCTAAAACAGCAGCAAAGTAAAATGGGTAATGAAAGCTCTGGGTTAGACTGCTTAATGTGTATATGAGGTCTATCACAAAGAATGTTTATTTTGAGCTAGTCTTAATATTAGATAAAGTCTCATGGAAGACGGAATCTAAGTCTTCATTTGTGGTACAGAGTGGCTGAATTCAATTGTCCCCTAACATTCCTCATAAAGTTTTGTATGGGCATATGATCACCCAGCTAAACTACATTTCCTGGCAACTCTGGCATCTGAGTTTGGCTATGCGATAGTGTGCTGGTCCTGGGAATGTGTTGTGAGTGTGTGATGCCCACATATTGCTTTTGAAAGGAGTGGGTGTGTACTCTAGACTTTTCTTCTTCCCATAGGTTGATATATGGTGAGATGTGGAGAATGTGCCTTGGTTACACATGTAAAATGCAAATATTGTGGATGACTTAGCTGAAATGTTAAATGATAATGGGATAAAGTTCAAAGCACTGTAAGAGTAGGGTTTCTTTATTATAGCAACTTAAGCTGCAACTTAAGCTGCATTACTTTCTAAAGTAATACAATTTCAGCAAAATTCAAGTTTGTTTTTATTTGAATTTTTAAAAAGAACGAGAATGAAATATCTAAAAAAAAAAAATTCACTGATGACTTCTGCACTGTTTAATGATCTTACCCTAGCTACTTGGAGTACTGTCAGCCCCCCCACCTTCATAGTTTGCCTTAACTGTATAAAGCCACCTGACCCATGTTCACAGCCTAAAACAAACAAACAACAAAAACCCTGCATATTAGAACTTTCTCATGTCTACTTTCCAGAAAGTTTAACCTCCAGTGTACCAGGAGTGGTCCCAAAATGTAGGCAATAGAATGGATTCTGCAGCTGGATTAGTCACCCTCTGGCTGGCAGTTAAGGTCCCATCATTGGTGCACAGATGGACCCTGGTCCCATCATTGGAGCACAGATGGACCCTGGTACAACTAGTTGGCTGAATTGTTAAAACTCACTGTACTGAATTGTGATGGTGTACCAGAGCAAGAGAAAGCCTGAGCTAACACAATGTATCAAGCATTTGAAAAACTGGGGTAAATAGTAACCATAATGACAATGGAATTAAGTGGCTATTACTAAGCTCCACTGATGCTCTAGAAAAAGACAATGAAAAGCTGAGAGTAATTAACAGGCAATTGAAAGCCAAGCGTGGGAGCCAGAGAGCCTCTTCGGTGGTGGTAATAAGCTCTCACTTCCTGCAGCAGGAGGTCAAAGTTAAGGAGCAGACTCAGGATCTAAGTGTCATTTGAGGAATTTGTACCTGGTCTTCCAAAAACTCTAGGTTCTTCTGAGTTAGAGGTCTTGGTAATTCATAAGGCACAATTCCACCAGAGAACTAAACAAGAGACCCTTTGAATTACAGGCTAAAGCTGTTCCCTGAACACTTTGGGTATCTCAAGTCAAGAGAAGAGCTGGCAAAAAAAAGTCACCCCCTTGGCAGAGTTCCTATTACATAATGGGGGCAAGGTGGAATATTTTTGGCACTCCTGTGTTCCACTTGGGTGCTGTCTGATACTTCTTGCCAAGTGTTGATGCTATATCCACAAGTGAAGCAACACTGACCTGAGAAGGGCATAGTGGCAGAAATGAGGTTCTGGGGCATGCCACCAGATAAGTCAGTGAAATCACCAGCAACACTGTCATTTAGGAAAAATCTGGAATGTACTGTTGGGGAGAGCATCAGTTATAAACCCAGTGAGCATCAGCTGTAAACCCAAAACCAGCTGCAACAAGCAGGGGTCTGGTTTATCCCAACTAAACTTCCTTTTCCAAGTTTAGCTCAGAAAGAAGGGAAATAATTGGAATATTGGAGCATATGCTGTCAGAAAACACACACACACACACACACACAAATATCTAATCTGTATATATATAATTATAAATAATGTATATATATTTATAATGATAGACATATAAAATTTTATATATACAAACCTGAGTGCAAAGAGTGGATTATGGGGGACCCAATGATGCAGCACTTAGGGAAGGACTTGTCTCAGCCACTGGAAGAGATGTCAGCCAACAGTCCTGGGCTATCAGCCCCTTAAGGAACTGCCTCAGCGGCAAGGTCACCTGGCTCAAGGTTATATCCTTTCCACGGAAACACACATTCAGTAACTAACTGGGGTGGGGCATTAAAAATCTAGCCATTTGGACCCAATAAGGAATAACTCAGGATGGATCATTTTAACTCTGGAGTGAGCCGAGAGACCATTATCATCAGATGGACATTGCGGCTCCCTTTCTCTTTTTCCCACGTGGCTTCCTTCCACTTCCTCCCAGGGTTTTGCTCTCATAAGCATTGCCTAATAAACATCGCATATGCTACAACTGGTCTCAGCACCTGCTTGCCAGAAAATCTACCTTTTTGTGACACACACTTTAACCTTCATACTCCTGGAAACACATTATTCACTTAGATTGTAAGACACAGTAATCTGTTTTTTTCATCTACTGCATCACCACTATTTCTTCCACTATTTTGTCGTTTCTTTAACTCATTATGCTCCAGGATTCCCTTTTCAGTCCTTTCCCCGCTTTTATGTCTCCACGTCTCTTGCTGATATTAGCTAGTCTTATTGATTTAAATATCATGCAATCAGTTTTTATTAGTAATAGATGAAATAATAAAAGAGCCAAAGCAGGTATGTTAAAACACCAAATCATATCACTCCTCCCAAAACCATCCAGTAACTTCTCATCTTAATCAGAGTAAAACACAGTTTGATTGTTGTCGTTGTTTTTTGCTACAATGCTCTATGTGTTGGCACCAGGGGTTCTCAGCCTTGGATATACATTGGAATCACCTGGGGGCTGAAGCTCCTGTTTAGAAAAATAAATACAGTACTTCAATTTTACAAACTAAAAGAATTTTCATAAAACAGGTATAATATTGTGTCGCCAAATCAAGTATAGGTAATGTTACCAAGCAATAAAGCACATAAATAAAAGCATAAATAAATAAATAAAAGCACACTTTTGAAAACTATTAAAGTCAGGTTTGTACTTAAGTCAATAACTACCAAGCACTACTATTAACCATTAATTACATAGGTCAAACCTTAGGAATCGCCTCTGGTTTTTCACCCTTTCTCACACCCTTAGTCCATCTAAAGCCTGTCCATCCACAGCCAAAGCCTGTGACTCTGTTTTTAAAACATATCCCCTATAGAAGTAATCATTAATGTTCAACAAATACCCCCGATTTCCTTCATATTTCCCAGTCCCTGTGCATGTTGGTCGAAACCATGGAATGAAACTAAGTAAGTTTGAATGGCAATAACGAGTGTCATCTCGAGTCTAAAGAATCCAGGAGATGGTATGCCTCCTTATTTCTCCTTTAGTTCACTTTTCCTCTGCTATAGTGACCTTGAAGCCTGCTTGCTCCAGATGGTATAGCTAAAAGACGGAAGAAACTTTGATTCTCCAGTCACCATTTGGAGGAAAGCTGCTTTGGACAGCTGCCCAAATTGCATCAGACTGTGAGATGAGAAATACATTTTTATTGGGTTAAGCCATGGAGATTTGGGGACTTGTGTCTTGTACCAGCTAGTATTAATTACTCTAAAAAATTAACATTGGTACCAAGATAGGGCAGGGGTTTCTCTAAAGAAAATAAAACTAAAAATATAAGGCATATGTTCAGGTGTCAAGTGTCAGGTATAGTAACTACAATCATATCATCACTGAGCTAGCAAATCTAGGAGAGGAAATGGAAAAATAGAAAATAAGTAGTGTTCATTGCTTAGTACAGGCTCTAAAACAATCCTGTTTTAGAGGACAGGACAGTGACACACACTTTAACCTTCACAGATTTTCCTCGTCACAGAGAAGATTTTCCTCTCCCCACTTGCCACAGTTTAACCCTTCATTCTACTCTATATCACTTCTTATTTCTCACCATTATCCTAAATTATACTGTATTATTATATACTCATTGAACATCTGTCTCACTAAATAAAATATCCGTGAAGAAATGGCTTAGAGTCCTATGTTTTTCACTTTATCATCAGACTCTTTGGTGGTGCCTGCCACACAGTGACAAAGAATAAATGTTGGACAAATGAAGAGAAGAATGAATGAATGTACTCTTCGTTTGAGATGAAGACGAAGTTACTTTAATTAATATGCTGTAGGAAATGTCCTTATCCCCCTCCTCTCTCTTTCTCATCCTACTTCACATTCGTTTTCTCTCTACATAGTCTCTTTGCTTTTTCCATTGTTTCTCTGCTTATTCTTTTCCCCCACCATCTGGTTTCTCTTCTTCCAAGTTGATACAACAGCTCCACATTTTCCAAATTACTGTTTTCTCTTGCTATACCATAATTTCAAGTTATCTTAAGAAATGATCTGATTTACAATGAACTAGGAATTCTCTTCTGGGAAACTTAGCATGTGTTGGAGCATGAGATAAGGTAGATAAGCTAGCAAGCTGTGACCAATAAACTTGTTTCTTATTACCAATAAAAGAAGCAATTTAAAAAAATAAAAAAAAAGGATGATCTGATTTAGCTAGCTTTGACTATTCATGATCATTTATCATTATTCGAGGGGGAAGGTATATACACAGTTGTCAATAGCCTAAGCAGAAATCTCAAAAGATGTCTAGTAAATGCTCTTGACAACAGAATAATGAAGAGGAAACTGATCAATAACTTTTCAAATAACTGTCCCCTATTTGTGACATAAATCCTTTATCAGGTGGTTCCTCAGGATACCAACCAACCATTAGAAAAAGTAATGAAGAAAAGCCCTAAAAATTGCATTCTAAAAGGGAAATAGATAGCTGAGTAATAATATTGACCATTTTGAAGAGCAAGGAAATAATAAATATTTTAATCAAATTGTATATCAAACAATATCCTCAAATCTTTGTAGTTAACTGTTTACAATTGCATGTTTAAAGCAAAACTATTCTTATTGGATAATATTCAATCACAATATTATGCAAAGATTATGAGGGTTAAAAATGGAATAATAAATGCTTTTTTCTATATGTAATTATTTTATTCTGTCATTCATTTAGGAAAAGAGAAATTAAACAGCCTTAACAACAAATTTATAAACAGATGAAAATGAAAGTCAGCTATAGTTTATTCTGGCACTTCCTTGGAGAAAGTCATAGATCAAACTAAAGATTCTGACAGTAAATACCACATTTATGAGGGTGATTTGTCCATGAATAGAACTACTGATTAAAAGTAAACTCATACCTTATACTTCAAAAACTATGTTTTGGGTGCCTGGGTGGCTCAGTGGGTTAAAGCCTCTGCCTTCAGCTCAGGTCATGATCCCAGGGTCCTGGGATTGAGCCCCGCATCAGACTCTCTGTACAGCGGGGAGCCTGCTTCCTCCTCTCTCTCTCTGCCTGCCCTCTGCCTACTTGTGATCTCTGTCTGTCAACTAAATAAATAAAATCTTAAAAAAAAAAAAACAACTATGTTTTAAATATTACTTCAGTTATGTTGTCTAGTATAATCACACTCACTGGCACTCTCATTTTGGGAAAATAATCTTAATATATATTAATATTATTTAATAATTCTTTAATGTATATATGGTATATATAGTGTGATATATACATATATGTGTATATATATTATATATATATGTACACACATAAACACATTGTTTTTGGTTGGAAAATATTAAATTTAAATAAATTTTAAAACTATATCATGAATGTGTAGTTATCCTACACAGGATAAGATATCCTGTAGTTATCCTATCTTGAGTTCTCCACTCAAATGCTTCATATACCCAATATCCTCTGCCCAGAAACTGTCAACTTTTACTAGAACACTTAGGTTTTATTACTTTATTCCATAAATTATATCTTTTGTTTCCTTCTCCATACCAATCAGAGGATACATTCCAGAATGTCAGATAGTTGACTATCTTATAGTTTTACACAGTAAAAAAATTTTAACACTCCCCATGCTCACACACACACACCCCAAACTGACAATATGCTAAAAGTTAAAGAAACAATAGTGAACAAGCCAAGTTTCTATGTTAGGTAGGCAGATAGTGACACCAAAACACAAGACTTTCTCGTAACCTAGATTAAACACACAACTTTGACTCAAGCACTAAGTGGATTTCTGTATGTCAAAGAATGGAATCTAGTCAGGGTGATTCTTTAGGTTTCATGAATACTCTGAGAGGAACACAGAGATCTCAGAAGGGCAACTGCCCTCACATGCCTTGGTCTCCTTATGGTTACTGGAGAGAAAGATAAATAGAGGAGCTGCACAGTGACCCTGATTGTGAATAACAGTGGTCCAACCACTGATCCAGAGACAGAAGAATTAGACTAGATTTATCTCTAGGGAAAAAGGAAAAAACGTTTTGGAAAGCATGGTGCTTTCTCTCCCACAGAATTAGTAAATATTAAAACCAGAATATGATCCAGGTCTTTTTCATTCCAAGAATTATTATTTTAACCAATCTATTCTTATAAAGAATGTTTGATCATTTCATTTTTAAAATAGATTTATTTACCAAAAAAATGAGCTTCTAACCAATATAATACTTAAAGGATCCATTTTTAAGTATACATGATTTTTTTTGCTTCTCTTTCCAGCAAACTGCTTCTTCCCACTACACCAGTTCATTCCACTCATTACTCACATGTGTATTCTTGCCAAAGTGGTTTTTCCCAGATTTTATTAGCCCTTATTAACCTTCCAATATGAAGAATAATCTAAAATTCTCCATTAGTGATAGTTGATTGAAACAGAGATCAAAATAATTATCATGATTAAATATTAATCAAAGCAATGATAATCTTAGAAGAAAACTTATTTAACCTTACAAGAAATTTATTTTCTCTTCAGTTTTTTTTTTAATTTCAAACCTGAAACATTAATGAAAGCAAAAATTCTTCTACTTTACAAGATATCCTCATCCTGAGTAATATGGAACATAAAGTCCATGAAAGCTCAATATTATTGTCAAGTAAGTTGTGCTTTTTTTTTTAATACTTATTTCTTTCCCCCACCACCAGATTTTGGGGTAGATATGCTTTTCAAAATCCCTGTGCCTTTGAAGTTTTTTTTCTCCATTTCTGGAATTTTTTCCCTCTCTTTGTACTTGGTGAAATATGTACTGGTAATACTCAAATCATAATGCGGACATTTGCACTTCATCTCATAAATATGCATGCTTACAAAACTGTATGCTTCCTAATTTTGGAATTTGCTACGATTTTTTCTGTGATATAACACTATGACATCCTTGAAAGAAGAGAATCTGTCCCATTCAATTCTGAAATTTTCCTTCCCCAAAACCCAACACTGTACTCATCTATGAAATAAACAAAAATGTTTGGAAGTGAGCCAGTAGAGAGATCCACAACTTTAAACTCCCAGAGAATTATTCTACTATTTTCATTCCCAGATCTATTAATACCCATATGACTGTAACAAGAAAGATCTGACTTGATGTTTGAACCTCTATTTAGTTCTGGGAAATCCATGCTTTGTGAGAAAGTTACAGAATGAAAAGATTGATTTGTGGTGACTCATTTTGATCCATGTTAAGCAGGACAACAAAATGTATAAACTCTTCAAATTTTCATCCACTGCAATTTACTAGAATAGAGATATGGTATTTAACAAGGAAATTCAAGTTGACTGTTCAGCTCTTTTACTATTTGGTAACTCCATTCACATAGGAAAATATTTTGATTCAGCTATTCAATTCTATAGACCATAACAAATACCTATGTGTGAAAAGGAAATAAATTATTGGCAAAGAAAAATAAACTTGAAAACTTAGGAATATCAAAGAACAACTCTTATTAATTACTGGGATTGACTTCTTGGAAAATAGCTGGGCGTATAAAGGCATTTGAATGCTTTGCTGATTTAGACCATCTAAATCATTTTAGAATAACTTTTAGATGATTCTTAAAAGGTCTTTGTTTCATTCCACAAAGATATTTGAACAGTTACTCAGTGTCAGTTACCACAGCTTTAGGTAATGAAGAAAACCACCAGAAAAACCACCAGAACATCATATGCATGAGCTTTTATTAAAAAATGCCTAGCAGAAGGCTTCCAAGAAGTATTTAACTTTGGAAGGCTTCAAAATACTATCTAAATTGTGTTAAAGGGATTTAACAGGAGGAGGCTAGCCAAAATTTAGTTATTTTCAGGAATAATTGATGAAAGATGGTTCTGGGAAAATGAGGAATTATTCTTATAAATTACCATTCACTGATTGAGTGACTTGGATTTTATCAAGAGGGATGAGAGGAAGAATAAGGAGATAAAGTTGTGTATAAGACAGAGTATGGAACACAGCTGCAAGAAACAACAACAGGCATTTTAAAATGCACAGCAATAAGAGGACAAAGTACCATTGAAGAATTTATTGTCACCAATACCAAAAAAAGCATGTTCATCTAAACAAAATAAAGCACACAACTGCCTACCTCAGACCCTGACAAATAAATAATAAAATTATAATGTATAGTTAAAAGTTGTGTTTGTCATATAGAGGTTATCTTTATCTTTCTTATAGCTCACAATTCCCATAGGAAAATACAGACTATATCCTCACATCAAAAAAAGTTGTGTTTCTTCTGATAAACTATTTTGTTTTTATTATGTGAAAAGAAATGTGTTATATGAAAATGGAACATGCAATTAATCAGCATGCCCTTCCTTGTGCTGATCATTAGAAAACTCAGGAACAAGCTTATAATCCTCCTAAGGAAAATGTACACATCTTATAGAGCATAATTTTGTTATAAATACTATCCTTGGATTTATCATATTTTTCTTGTTTTGCCAGGGTGTCTTTAATATAATTAAAAATAGATGTATTTTTGTAAATGACTTAAGTTATTCTTAGGCAAATTGAGGAGCAGATGAATAAAAAGATGAATGAATGAATGACAAATAAAACAAATCTAACCTCCAACAGTTTTTTACAAGTCACAAATGCGAGTTCTATAGTTCTATTATCTACATTAAGTTGAGCACTAAAAACAAAATTGGTTACTATTTAAATTTTGATATTGGGCATTCTCCCAACATATATTTTCCACATCAGAAAGTTAGAGTTTTACTGGCCTTAATTCCTATTTTTAAATTCATTTCATATCCAAACAAGCTGTTTTATTCAATAAATATTTATAAAGCTCCCTCCTGACATGCATTCAAAGTTGTTCTGTCAAAGAGAAAAGGTTAACAAAGCTCAACTAGACCAAATGGAATGCTTGAGAGAACAGAACTGTCTTTGGCATTTTTTTGAACGTATTTACTGTTGGCGGATTCTGTGCCCTTGGACAAGGAATTTTGTAGCTCTCTGGGCTGGAATTGACAAATGTGTCGGTAGCACCAGCCCACGCCAATCTCTGCATGGGGATGAGTAATAAGCCATCACATCAGGGTTAAACATGATAATATAGAAAATAATTATTTTCAGGTGAGCATTTCCCAGCTATCTCATGTCCTTAAAAGAAAGCTTGCACTGTTGTTTTGAGTCTGACAGGTGCTCTATTCCACTTCAGAGGAAGGTACCATTTAAATACTGAAATATCTGCAGAAGAGACAATTTTAAACAAAATATTTAGAGAATCCTCTGGGAGGGAAATAAGGAAGCTACTCTCAAGTCACTGAAACTCTTATTTTCTCATCTTTTAATTGTGCCTCTTAAGTAAAAACTAAAATGTGCAGTAATTCTCAGCTTGATCACCAGAGAGTTCTCATTTAAACACTGGATACAAACAGTTGAAATTGAGATTCAAACTGAGTAAATGTTCGGTTTAGTAAGACAAGGACATGTTAAAGCGGTAGATTTGGAAAAAAACCACGTGGACCTGAAATGTAATGCTTATATCTCTATGGGACAAAACAAGAGCAAATGCAGATCTTTTTTGTTATATGACGGATTTGTGCGATAGGATAGAGAAAAATATTATGACTAATTAAGGAGATACATAGAAACATGAAGGAATCTGATAGGAATGAAGTAAAAAGAGGGAAATGGATTAAATACCAGAGTTTTATTTATTTTCCCAACTATGTGTTAGCGGCAGAGTTTACCATATAAGAGAGTTTCTAAATGGTTAGTCAATGTTAGACATTTTCTCACCAAATTAAATAGGCTAAGTTCTGGTACTAAACTTCACCACTAAATTGCTATTCGAGTTTAAGCCAGTTGTTTTGTAAGACATTATTTTTGTCAACAAAAATGGAACTAATAATATCTTTTCTTCCTTTTTCCCAAGACCATAATAAAGATAAAATGACAAAATAGGTAAATGTTAAGTTCTACATTTAACTTCAAAAGATAATTGCTCAGAATAAGTCAGCTGGTCCCAAGGTAGTGTAGCAGAAACTATGCTTAAAATTATGCTAAAAAAGATAAGATCATAACCTTGGACATTTCAGCCAACTGGTTTGCTAAAAAGCCAATGAAATCCAAGACTACAGAAACAGAACTGTTGTCTAGCTCAAGGGAAAGAATACTCTATACTGGTCACATCAAGTAGAAATTGCTCAAAACTTTGAAAAGCTTCCTAAGAAGATGAAATGTTTGGAAACTGTGTCCTAGGAAAAAAAACTTTGAAACAATCGGGATAATTATCCAGGACAAATAAAGTTTCAGAAGTGTTGTCATTAGATCATTACATCAGAAAAAGAAATAGGGCTTGAAATATGCCTAGCAATCAGAGCTGTCCATAAGTGAAAAGACAATGCTGAAATATAATGAACTTCCTGTCATTAGAAGGAATCAAGAATAGGCTACATAATGAATCAACGGTCAGTGTGCTACAGAGAAGGCATTACTAGACATGCTCCAAAATCTCTTTCTACTAGATAATTTAAAATGGTAAATATAATAGTAACACTAAAATTAAAAATATTATATAATGAAAAGAGCCATCTATATGGGACTAGGATTATCCAATAGAAAAATCACTGAGTAATACGCTAATATGGCATCACTCTTAAAAAATGATGGTTCTGAATGGTAAAAGGGAGAGAAAAAGAACAATTAGCTCTCTTTCACCATTTTCACAATGAATGCTCTGATTTTCATATAGTTAAGAACATATTTTTCAATGTGAAAATGAAATTTGTCTATAATTTCTATTAATGAGAGTAGGAGTCTCTTCTGTTTTGAAAATAAACTAGGAAATTTTGGTCTCAGAAATGATTTAAAAGGAGTAAATTGTTTTTATTTGGAGTTAATATGAAGACAACAATATTGAGCTATATTATAAAACTAATAATTTTTCATAAAATTAGTTATGGTCTAACAGAAAATGATGAGGGTTTTTTTCTATTTTCTTGTTTTGTTTATTTGGGGGTTTTGTGGGACTTGGGGGGTTTTGCTAGTTTTTATTTAACTTTAAGTTAGTTAACATATAGTGTACTATTGGTTTTAGGAGTAGAATTTAATGATTCATCATTACATATAAAATCCAGTGCTCTCCCCAAGTGCCCTCCTTAATGCCCATCACCCATTTATCCCATTCTCCCACCAACTGCCCCCCCAGCAACCCTCAGTTTGTTCTCTTACATATGGAACCCAAAAGACTACATAATATTATGGCTTGCCCCCCTCTGCTTTATCTTATTTTCCTTTCCTTCTCCTATGTTTATCTGTTTTGTTTCTTAAATTCCATGTATGAGTGAAATCATATGGTATTTGTCTTTCTCAGACTGACTTATTTTACTTAGCATAATACGCTCTCGTTGCATCCACATTGTTGCAAATGGCAAGATTTCATTCTTTTTGATCACTGAGTAATATTCCAGTGTGTGTGTGTGTGTGTGTGTGTGTGTGTGTGTGTGTGTGTACACATACTATATATACCACATCTTCTTTATCCATTTATAAGTTGATGGACATTTGGGCTTTTTCCATAATTTGGCTATTGTTGATAGTGTTACTATAAATATTATGGTGCATGTGCCCTAGGAATCAGAATTTTAATAACCTTTGGATAAATACCTAATAGTGCAATTGCTGGGTTGGATCGTGGGGTATTTCTATTTTTAACTTTTTGAGGAACCACTATACTATTTTCCAGAGCGGTTGCACCAAACTGCATTCCAACCAACAACGCAAAAGTGTTCCCCTTTCTCTGCATCTTCACCAACATCTGTTGTTCCCCTACTTATTAATTTTAGCCATTCTGACAGGTGTGTGAGGTGGTATCTCATTGTGGCTTTGATTGGAATTTGTCTGATGATGAATGATGCCGAGCTTTCCTTTCATGTGATGGTTAGCCATCTGAATGTCTTCTTTGGAAAATTGTCTGTTCATGTCTTCTGTCCACTTCTTAACTGGATTATTTGTTTTTTGGGTGTTGAGCTTGATAAATCCTTTATAGATTTTGGATACTGAACCTTTATCTGATACATCATTTGCAAATATCTTCAATTCTGTAGGTTGCCTTTTAGTTTGTTGTTTGTTTCCCTTGCTATGCAGAAGATTTTTATCTTGATCAAGTCCTAATGGTTCTTTTTTGCTTTAGTTTCCCTTGCCTCCAAAGATGTGTCTAGTAAGAAGTTGTTGGGCCTAAGTTCAAAGAGGTTGCTTCCTGTGTTCTCCTCTGAGATTTTGATGGATTACTGTCTCACATTTAGGTCTCTCCTCCATTTTGAATTTATTTTTGTGGATGGCAAAATAAAGTGGTCCAATTTCATTCTTCTGCATGTACTGTCCAGCTTTCTCAACATCATTTGTTAAAGAGACTATCTTTTTTCCATCAGATATTCTTTCCTGTTTTGTGGAACAAACAGTATGTCAAATATAGAGTTGTGGGTCCATTTTTTGTTTTCTATTCTGTTCCATTGATCTATGCATCTAAATGTTTTTGTGCTAGTACCATACTGTCTTGATGATTACAGCTTTTAATACAGCTTGAAGTCTGACTTTGGTGCCTCCTTCTTTGGTTTTCTTTTTCAAAATTACTTTTGCTATTGGGGTTTTTTTCTTGTTCCATACAAATTTTAGAATTGTTTGCTACAGATCTGTGAAAAATGCTGCTGATGTTTTGATAGGGATTGTATTAAATGTATAGATTGCTTTGGGTAGTATAGTCATTTTAACAATATTTTTTCTTTTAATCCATAAGCATGGAATGGTTTTCCATTTCTTCAGGTCTTCTTCAATTTCTTTATTAAGCGTTTTTTGTTTTTTTTTTTTTACAAAAAGTTTTTTCCAGCTTTATTGAAAAATAATCGACATATTATAATTTGTAAATATAAGAAATGATTTCTTATAACATTGCAAACTTTTAACATTGTGTAAATTTTGTACAATTTTTTAATATAATTTTTTATTTTTTATAAACATATATTTTGAGTGCTGTGAAGTGTGTAAACCTGGCGATTCACAGACCTGTACCCCTGGGGATAAAAATATATGTTTATTAAGCGTTTTATGGTTTACTGTGGACAGATATTTCACCTCTTTAGTTAGGTTTATTTCTAGGTATCTTATGGGTTTTGGTGTAATTGTAAATGGGATCAATGCCTTAATTTCTCTTTCTGTTGCTTCATTATTGGTGTATAGAAATGCCACATATTTCTGTATGTTGATTTTATAACCTGTAACTTTGCTGAATTCATGTACCAGTCCTAAAAATTTTTGGTGGACTCTTTCAGGTCTTCTATATCTCGAGAGTGAAAAGTTTGGCTTCTTCTTTGCCAATTTGGATGCATTTTATTTGTTTTTGTTGCCTGATTGCTGAAGCTAGGACTTCCAGTACTGTGTTAAAGAACTGAGATGAAAGTGGACATCCATGTCTTGTTCCTGACCTCAGGGGAAAAGCTCTCAGTTTTTCTCCATTGAGAATGATAGTAGCTGTGGATTTTTCATATAAGGCCTTTGTGGTGTTGAGGTATATTCCTTCTATCTTCTACTTTCTTAAGGGTTTTATATCAAGAAAGGATGTTGTATTCTGTCAAATGCTTTTCTGCATCTATTGAGAGGATCATATGGTTTTTATCCTTTTTGTTTTGTCAGTGAGGTACATCATGTTGGTTGATCTGCAGATATTGAACCACCTCTACAGCACAGAAATAAATCCCACTTTATTGTGGTGAATAATCCTTTTAATGCACTATTGGATTCAATTAGCCAGTATCTTGTTGAGAATTTCTACATCCATGTTCATCAGGGTTACTGGCCTGTAATTCCCCTTTTCAAATAGTGGGGTCTTTGTCTGATTTTGGAATCAAGGTAATTCTGGCCTCATAGAATAAGTTTGGAAATTCTCCTTCCATTTCTATTTTGTGGAACAGTTTCGGCAGAATAGGTATTTTCTTCTTTATTTAATTTTTTTTTTGAAAGAAATAGAGAGTGGTGGAGAGGGGCAGAAGGAGAGAGTGTGAGAGAATCTTAAGCAGGTTCAACACCCAGCATGGAGTCCAGTGCAGGGTTTGAGCTCAAAAACCATGAGACCATTACCTGAGCTGAAATCAAGAGTCATATGCCTAACCAACTGAGCCATCAAGGTGACCCATATATTCTTCTTTTAATGTTTTGTGGAATTTTCCTGGTGGCCATCTTGCCCTCTTATTTGTTGGGAGATTTTTGATTAATGACTCAATTTCTTTGCTGGTTATGGATCTATTCAAATTTTCTATTTCTTCCTGCTTTGGTTTGTGTAGTTTATGTTTGTAGGAATCTATCTATTTCTTGCAGATAACCCAATTTGTTGGCATATAATTGCTCATAATAATCTCATAATTATTACGGTGCTGGTTGTGAACTCTCCTCTTTCATTCATGATTTTATTTATTTGGGTCTTTTTTCTTTTTGATAAGTCCAAGTAGGGTTTGTCAATCTTATTAATTCTTTCAAAGAACCATCTCCTAGTTTAGTTGATCTGTTCTATCATTTTTAAAAAATTTTTCTATCAGTTATTTCTGCTCCAGTTTTTATTATTTTCCTTTTTCTACTGGCTTTAGGCTTTATTTGCTGTTCTTGTTCCAGCTTTCTTTCAGTGTAAGGATAGGTTGTGTATTTGAAATTTTTCTTGCTTCTTGAGGAAGCCCTGTATTACTATATACTTCCCTCTTATGACCATTTTTGCTGCATTCCAACGGTTTTGGACTATTGGGTTTTTATTTCCATTTGCTTCTTTGTATTTTTAATTTTTTTTCTATAATTTCCTGTTGACCCATTCATTCTTTAAGTAGGATGTTCTTTACCCTTCATGTATATATGGTCTTTCCAAATTTCTTCTTGTGATTGACTTCAAGTTTCATAGCATTGTGGTCTGGAAATATGCATGGTATGATCTCAGTCTCTGTGTATTAGTTGAGGCCTGATTGGTGATCAGGCCTGATTGGTGGTTGGAGAATGTTCTATATGCACTCAAAAAGAGTGTGTATTTTACTGCTTTAGGATGAAATTCTCTGAATATACCTGTTAAGTCCATCTGGTCTAGTGTGTCTGGCCCAATGGGTTTGGCCATTATTTCCTTGTTGATTTTCTGCTTAGATGACCTGTCCACTTCTGTGAGTGGGAAGTTAAAGACCTCTACTATTAATATATTATCAATGAGTTTCTCTAAGTTTGTTATTAATTGATTTATATATTTGACTGCTCCCAAGTTGGTGGCATAAATATTTATAATTCTTAGCTCTTCTTGTTCAACAGACCCCTTTAATATGATATAGTGCCATTTTTCATCTCTTATTATAGTCCTTAGTTTAAAATCTAGTTTGTCTGATATAAAAATGGTTACTCCACCTACTTTTGATATCCATTAGCATGACAGATCATTCTCCCACACCATCATTTTCAATCTGGAGGTATCTCTGGGTCTAAAATGAGTCTCTTGTAAACAACATATTGATGGATCTTGGTTTTGTTGTTGTTGTTTTTTCTCCATTCTGATGCTCTATGTCTTTTAATTGGAGCACTGAATCCATTTACATTCAGAATAATTATTGATGGATAGGAATTGTATCCATCAATATTGTCATTGTATTACCTGTAAAATTTCTGTTCCTGTACGTTTCCTCTGTTCCTTTCTACTCTTTACTCTTTTGGTTTCTGTTCAAAGGGTCCCATTTAGTATTTCTTACAGAGCTGGTTTAGAGTTCACAAACTCCTTTAGTTTTTGTTTGTCTTGGAAAGTCTATCTCTCCTTCTATTCTGAATGACAGCCTTGATGGATAAAGTATTCTTGGTTGCATATTTTTCCCATTTAGCACATTGAATATTTCAGGCCACATTTTTCCTGGCCTGCCAAGTTTCTCTGGACAGATCTGCTGCCATCCTTCTGTGTCTACCCTTATAAGTTAAGGACCTTTTCTCCCAAGCTGCTTTCAGAATTATCTTTATCTTTGTGTTTTGCAAGTTTCACTATATGCCTTAGTGTTAACCTGTTTTTGTTAATTTTGAGGAGAGTTCTCTGTGCCTCTTGGGCTTGAATTCCTGTTTCCTTGCCTGGATTAGGGAAGTTCTCAGCTATCGTTTGTTCAGATAAACCTTCTGCCCTTTTATCCCACTCTTCTTCTTCTGAGACTCCTATGATATGGATATTATTACACTTTGTGGAATCGCTGAGTTCCCTAAGTCTATATTCATGGCCTAATAGTTTTCTTTTGCTCTTCTTTTCAGCTTCATTATTTTTAATAATTTTACCTTGTATATCACCTATTCATTCCTCTGCTTCTTCCACCCATCAATATGATTACATTGAGTCAGTTTTGTGTTTCAGTTATAGCATTTTTAAATTTTGGTTTGACTACTTTTTATCTCATTTCAGATTGAAATTGTTGGCATAGAGTTAGATAAGTTTTCAGAATGCACAATTTTCCATGAACTAAGTAATTTGAAAACCTCTTCATTTTAGTATATAAGAAAACTTTTAAACGACAGAACTCTACTAGATTTTCTAAACATGTGTGGGGGAAATTTAAAATTTACTCTAAAATCATAAATGACTATATGATAAAATTAAATATTTAATTTGGTCCCTTACCCTTTGTTGCCATTCAAGTACATTGTGAAAGTCTAAATTGGCTGGGTTGGACCATTCCAAAATGAAACAGTTAGAATCATAAGATTTTGAGATTATAACTGTCCTCAGGGAACATCTGTTGAAGGGAATCACATTATCTATTGTCTTCAGGGACCAGGCAGGTTATAGAAAGATAAGCCTTCAGGAAGTGAGTTTTTGAATGATTTTACACTATCCCCTGAAAAAATGTATCAGATTCACTTTATAAAACTTATATAATGATCAATAAACATTTTTCTGTACCAGATCTGACTCAGAGCCAAGCAGGTGAAATTCTGGATCTAATGCTCAGCCTTATGTTATAGATTAAAAACGGAAGTGATTGTTGAGTTAATAAGTAACTTAAGTAACTTGTTTAAAATCATTATAATAAGTCATGACAAAGTTAGATCTAGATTCTAAGTGGTCAATTGCATGACTTTTACATTATCTAATAACTATTTCCAATATTCATAGCTTTTTGTTCTGGCCTTTAAAATATTTTCATACATATAAAAATTATGTTTAATTGTATACTATCTTTTGTAATTCTAATTTACAGTTCTTTTTGCTTTTTTCTATTTACAAAAGGCTATTATGTGAAGTAAAATGTAGTGCAAAAACTTTGTAAATGTATTTAGTGGATATCCCTATAAGTTATGGCAGAAGTGTTATACTACTTTATAAGTTACCAAGCACCAAAGTTTTCTATTCTGAGAGGCAGATTAAATAATGAAGACTGAGTCCATCATATTCTTTATTCATATATAGTGCTGCTGTATTTGCATAGATATTTCCTTGAAGAGAACAATAAACCATTTTATAACTCCCCTATGCAGTTGGCCCAGCATGGATCTTCATAGTCTGCTATTAATAAAAGACATTCTGTTAGGACAAATCAAAGAATAATAAATGTTTGCTTGCTAGCAAGTAATTTGCAGAGAGACCACCATCCCACTTTTTTTTTCACAACCTAAACATGTGTCATTGCATTTTGGGATTCATCTTTGCTTCGTGGAGACATAGCAAGCAACCGGAGCCCTCAATCTGGTGATCTGCAAGAATGACATCGTACCAGAAATAATCACCATGTTTACATTGGTTATGTCCATCAGGACATTAAGCAATTGTTGCTCCTAAATAGGCCAGAGAAGAGAAACAAAAAAATCTAATGAGCATCATTATTGAAGTGGCTTCAATCTCAGGATCTAAATTACAATTATTATTTGCCTCTAAGGCTTCTGATTATATAGGAATTCTTCAATAACAATTTATCTCTTCCAGAAATTTGTTCTTCACTCTTAAAATAGAAGCACAACTCTTCTGTGAACACAATGATGAAAGATGAGAGCATGCAGCCTAATCCATTTGTATGAATGAGTTGGTTTGATTTCCTTTTTGGCAACTCCAAACCCAAGGCATTAGGAATAAATGTGTTCATTCAACAAAAATGTGTCTTATTTGATTGACTAATGCTCTGATCCAAGCAAAAAAGCCTTAGAAAAATGGAGAAGATTTGTGAAGAAGCTAATGAGACATTCATATTGTAATAGAAATAAAGCCACTCACTGGAATTTTTTTAAGACATACTTAATTCTCATCTGGAATATAAGAATGGCCCACAGCTCTTTCCCACTGACCCATAGTTTCTAAACAGTTATAGTTATTCCCTGGTCCTAAGATCAACTATTTATCTTTCATCCAGTGTTTGTAGTAGTGCCTGTGTCTGTTAAGATTTTTTGGTTGGCATCATCAGAAATTAACATTGAATAACCAATGAGGATAAAAAATTTACTGGAAGGTTTTCATGTAGCACACAGATTCAAAGATAACACTGATGAGTCAGATCCAGAGATGGACAAGAATAGGGAAAAGTGAATACTCAAATTCCCAAAGGCAAGTATCCTGACTGGCCTAATTTAAGACACTATGCTAAGAGAAGACACAATGCTTTGATTAGCAATTCCAAGAAAACTGCATTAGAGGAAAAGTAAGTCCCCAAAAGAAAAAGAAGGTGCTAATATCAAATGGAAGGCAGGGGAATAAAATAAATATGCACTACACTGCCCTTCATATGTTGGCTGTGATCAGTGTAAGATTAGAAAAGCAGATGCTAAATAGACAGTCGGAGTATAGTACGGGCTTTTGCCCATTCCTCCTGATTTGCCTCCATCTGACTCCAGTCTCACTATCTGACTAAAGACAATTTCTTCACTTCTGATTTGGGACCAGGCTTACACCTGAGGACTGTTGTTGTTTTGTGCTTCCATATTACAAAAAGGAAATCAAGCAGATCATCAAAGACTCTTAACAGGAATCAGACTGAAAATGTGTGATTTTTTTTCAAATTTTATTGTGTAGAAAACATAACCGCTTACTACCAATAGTTTCTGAATGTCTGTGAATTCATCATAACAGAAACAGTATTAAACAAGGAAAATACATAGTTTTATATAAATCAGAAGTGAAAAACAACTTCTGTTTTTCAGGTTTCCAAACTTTTAAGCTTCATGTGAAAATAAGTATTGGGGAAATATTTATTTATTTAACAAGAACACCTAGAACCAAATTTACATGCCCAACATGCCATGGTGAGTATTTTGGCAGATGAATATTTTATGATGTGCTTAGTAGGCCTAAATGAAATTCTTATCTGCAGTAGCATCAATCACTAGAATTCTCTATTTTTACCCTACGATGAATGCTTTGGAAATGTTAGTCCCTGAAGTTTAAAGATACTTATGAGAAGAATGGCTCTATTTCTATGTTATGGATAAAGACATTAAAGCCTACAGTTGTCAAGTAACATACCTAGTGTCCTTATTAGGTAGCAAGTGCTTAGAAGTGGGGGCTAAACACTTCTTGGATTTCAGTTTTTATACACTATGCCATAATTCTCCCAAGATCACCAGACAGCTTTGAATATTATTTAAGAAAAATGAATCTAATTTATTTCCATCAGATGGCTCAAATTTAATTCAGCTGACTTAATCAGAGACAGTATCTATAAAATTTAAATAAAGGGGTAGAATTCAGTGTAGAAGGGCCAAAAGCACTGACAATATTCAAATTTCACATTTTAAAAATAAATTATAGTAACTCTTTAATGAATTGAACTGATACCTTTTTTTTAATTGCACATCATTCAGATCTTACCATGAAGTAACCACATTACTAGAGACATCATTTAACCATATGATATGATAAAAGTTCTGGCTAATATTATTGAGTACTCACTATTTGATTAATATCAAATATAAAAATATGCTGACTTATTGCCCCATCCTATTCCTCTAGTCTTTTCCTAAACTGAAATTGTTGTCTGTTCTATACATGGTTTGTCATCATCAACACTACTGACATTTTGGGTTGAATAATCTTTTGTCTTGGCAGCTCTCCTATGCATTATAGCATGTTTTGCACCATCTCTGACCTTAACCCACCAGATGCCAGTAGCACAACCTTCCCAGTGTGACAGCCAAAAACATACCCAGAATTCCCCAAATATTTTGGGGACTGAAGAAGAGAGGATAAAATCACTCTCAGTTGAGAACCACTTCTCTAGAGTTAACCTCTTCTGTACCAAGTTCTTGTACTCATCTCTGTTATGTTTACAAAAGTCTTCACATCTCTATAATCACCTTTCTTTCCAGAATCTTTAAACACTCTTATATAGACTCCTCTCATTGGCTTTAAATACACAAATCACCTCCTTTTAAGGATAGTGATTAAATAGTTAATTAATTAAAAATCAATTGACCCCTTGGTCTAGTCTTAGCCCCTGTTTTGTCTCTCTTCTCCCTTCACAGCCATTTCTTGGAAAAGCCATCTATTCATGTTGTATCCTTTAATCACTTTTTCCCTCACTCCATAGGTCCACCCAAAATTGATTTCCATCAATTTCTCTCTTTCTTTGGATTCTGGCCATAACAATCCCCTTTTCTTTTCTTTCTGGAAATCTCTCTCTTTTTCTCTCTTTCTCTCTCTCTCTGGCTCATTCTCCTTTACTTCACCATGAGATGATGGCATTTCTCAAGGCTGCTTCCTGATTTATTGTTTCTTTTCTACTCAAGATTCTGTGCTTCAGTGATCCCAGAGTTTAAACTGCTATATCTATAGTGACAGCTCACAATATTCCCAGGTCTCTCCTGGGAGCACCAACTGATTACATAGCTCTAACTGACCATTTGACATTTCCTTTTGGAGATCCTAGAGCACCTCAAATGCCACATGTCCAAAATAAAACTTATGACTGTCCCATCTCTAAACCTATTTTTGTTTGTTGCTCTATACTGTAACTGGATCGTTGAGTCATCTTGTTTTGCTGTCGAGAAACATAAATATCATTCTTGAAATCTCCATTTTCTTTTACCTCCATATCCATTTAAAATTATGTGAATTCTACCTCTTATTAAATATGTTGCCTCTTAAATATCTAATTCTATCTACCTATTCCATATTCATCAATTCTGACCTAGTACATACAACTTTTTTCTCACACTCAGAATTATAACAATTGTTTCCCATTAATTCTACCAGAATCTTCTCTGTCCTGCCCCAGATAGAGTGGTGTATTTAAAAAAAGGAATCATTGACCTCACTATTCTCTACACCTTAAAAACTTTAAAAGGCTCCTCAATGCCATGAAAAACATACATTATTTAAAATTTATACTACAAGCAAATCACTGTACAAAGCATTGTAGCTAACTCCTCATCAAGCTAAATAGAAGTGAAATCTACAAAATGACAACCTCAAAACAGCAACCAAAATATAAAACCTTCATTATGAACCAATACTATCTAAGTACTTTGCATACTTTGAGTAATTACAACTTTGCAACAGTCCTAAAAGGTAAGTATTATTTTCATGTCCATTTCATAGATGAAAATACTGAGTCACGAAGAGCCAGAAGTGATCTGAAAAGATCACACACCAATGAAGGGTCAGAGGCAGGATTATATAATGCAGACACTATGGTACCAGGTTCACAGTCTAGACAACCACACTATCTTAATAATATAAAAATTTTAACCACTTCAAAAACTAATATTTTTATTTAACTAAGCTTTTCTTAGGACTTTCACAGTGATAACTAGTGTAAACATTGGAAGAAAAAATGGTATTAAATTTCTACCATTTAAAAAATATTCAACTTTTTAAAAAGATTTTATTTATTTATTTGACAGAGAGAGACATACAATGAGAGAGGGAACACAAGCAGGGGGAGTGGGAGAGGGAGAAGCAGGCTTCCTGATGAGCAGAGAGCCTGTTGCAGGACTTGGTTCTAAAACCTTGGGATCATGACCTGAACATAAAGCAGATGCTTAACGACTGTGTCCCAATATTTAATATTTTTAAATCAAATGTGCATTACAATAATGGCCCTTCTGAAGTACTTGGCCACAAGAGGAAATAGGTTCACCCAGCTAAATATGACATAAAATGCATCTAGAAACAGTGGGAAAGCCATGCTAAAGGCAGAAAATGCTCTCAAAGCATTAACAGGATCAAATGCATTACAGCTTTGTAAGGAGAAGATATTAATTGGAAATGAAAAGAAAATTCACAAAGTTACACTTTTGCTATGAACAACTATCAACGACACAAGCAGTTACAATATTTATTGAGCATTTATTATAAGCAAAAAAAAAATAAGTTAAGCATCTAACCCCTTTATATGCAGTAATTCATTTGCTTCTTACAGTAACTTTATTTACAATAAATATCTTACCTGTAAGTCACAGGTGAGTCAATTGAGACTCAAGACCACAGAGCAAGAAAGCCAGGCGAGAATTTGGATCCAACTCAGCCAAGCTCTAGTGATCATAAAATTAATTTTTTTTTAGAAATTTGAAATCCACTACTTATAGAAATGAAATGAAATAAAATAATAAAGCATACTGATGCAAATATTGGTTAGGTCTTTACGGGTCTTGGTCAGTGATGAGACTGCTTTGCCAAGAAATGACTGAGAAACATAGAAAACCTGCAGAGGCTCAAGAAAAAGATGCTGGGTTTACTTATGTAGGTGCCCTTTTTTACTGCTCTGCTCCTTGCCTCTGCTTTGCTGTGAGAATTTGATAATTGGTTTTTAAAGCAAAAAGCTGTTTTCTAGTAAAAGGCTTTTGGTCCAGCCTTTAGTTAGATTAATTTTTTAAGCCTTCACAGCTTATTCTTCAAACACTGTTCTCTGGCACTGCCTGAGGAAGGCAATCATTGAAGGTCCTCAACACAAAGCCAGTACTGTAGAGTGTGACTGGCTGAACAACAACAAAAAGGAAAAAAGGGTTAAATTCAAATAAAAGCTCAATTTGAAGTTGGTCTTTGTTCTTTTTAACCTCTGGAGAACTTGTCTGAGAATAACTTATTTCAGCATGTATTTAAAATGCCTGAATCAGTGACCACCCTTCTGTTGTACACAAGGTAGAAGAGACTGAATGTTGTCTGAAGAGCCCTTTAAAGTGACAGCTTCTACACAAGTCTTCTTTGGAATTCCTCTCAGGATCTCCCTGACCATAAGCTTCTCTCTCAGAGACATCTGTGGGGGTAAGATAACTTTCACACATAGGAAAAATTAAATTTCCAAAACCAATAGGAATTTAGAAAGAACAAAATTATCTGGTTCTGAAGAAAAATATGTTGCATAATATTAGGGGACATGTGTAAAAAGAACTCTTTTCCTTTAGATGAGTCCTCTACAAAGCATTTCTCAAACTCTGTGATTAAGCATACACCAAGACTTCAATAAACATTTATTCATTATGCAATGGAACATAAGACGATAAATAAGACCTTATCAAAATTTCTCCTGCACTTTGTAATAGAAAGCAGTATGACTTGAGTATGCAAGCCACAGTTCACACAATTCTAAATGCATGCCATAAAAGAAATTAAGATGGCTTCTTGGTAGCTTGCACGAGCATCTAAAGTGCCTGAATATGTTCTATAGAAGATAACAAGGAATTATGTTCCACTATTACTATTACAAGATAGGACACATTTTATTGATAGTAGAAATTTTTAGTTAGGCTAAAATACTCTAAAAATACAGGCATCTGGGTGGCTCAGTTTGTTAAGCATCTAACTCTTGGTTTCAGCTCAGGTCATCATGGGGTCTTGAGATCAAGGCCCATGTCAGCCCTGCATTGGGCCCTGCAATGAGCTCTGTGATCAGCATGGAGTCTGCTGAGGATTTTCTCTCTTCTACCCCTTCCCCTGATTGCACTCTCTCTCTGAAATAGAATAAATAAACAAAATCTCTAAAAAATACTCAAAAATTGGGACATCTGGGGGCTCAGTGGGTTAAGCATCTGACTTCTGCTCAGGTCATGATCCCAGGGTCCTGGGATCAAGCTCCAAGTCAGGCTCTCTGCTCAACAGGGAGGTTGCTTCTCCCTCTGCCTGTGGCTCTGCCTGCTTGTACTCTCTCTCGCCTTCTCTCTCTCTCTATCTCTCTCTCTGTCAAATAAATAAAATATTTTAAAAATATAAATAAGAAATACTTGAAAAATATATCCACAACTCTAATGTCTCAAATACTGTGGCTGCTTATTTCTTTCTCAGTTCAAAGCAGGAAATGTTGGCAGATATCTCTTACCCACACAGTGAAATGGGGCCCATAGTTCCTCCATTCTGCCATTCCTACAACCTAGTCAGTGCCTAGATCCCACCAGATAAAGGGAATGAAAAGGACACCCATTTTTTTTAAAGGCCATACCAGAAAAGGCACACAGCAATTCCACTCCCATTTCATTAATGCAAACTAGGTGCATGACCCCATGGAGATGCCAAAGGGGAGAGAAACTGTAGTGATGGCCTCTTAGTCACCTCCATCACAAATCAACAAGAGTATAAACAAATTCAGCTTGACTGACAATAGAATTTCAAAGGCAGAAAGTTAATAATTTAGGTTCTGGGGTGCCTGGGTGGCTCAATGGGTTAAGCCTCTGCCTTCAGCTCAGGTCATGATCCCAGGGTCCTGGGATCGAGCCCCACATCGGGCTCTCGGCTCGGCAGGGAACCTGCTTCCTCCTCTCTCTCTGCCGGCCTCTCTGCCTACTTATGATCTCTGTCTGTCAAATAAATAAATAAAATCTTTAAAAAATATATAATAATTTAGGTTCCAAGAACCTGTCATTCAAAATCGATGTAAAAATATCAGAAAATTTACATAGAAAGGATCAAATGTTGGTATGGTATCATAGAAGAGAACTAAGAATTCAATCTTAGATCAATGGTCAATAGTTTATTTTATACTATTTCATTTCACAGAGGAAAGAGTATGTAACAGGAAAGTCAGTCAGACCTTGTTTATTTGAAGGCTCTGAGTATAAATCTGCTGTATAAGCTTGAGAGAGTCAGTTAAGTTTTCTGATTCTCAGTTTCCTGTTTTTTAAAATGGAGTTAATACCATCTGTTTACACGACTTTTTGTAATTTATTAATATATAAAAAGAACATTGCAGAGGTTTTGGTGAAAATGAATGTTAAATTAGGCAACAATTACCATTATTATTGGGGGTGTAGCTCAGTGGTAGAGCATTTGACTGCAATTACCATTATTATTTTTGTTATATAAGTTTAAATTTAGAGGTTACTATAACGTACTCAAAACCAAGTTCATTATCTTCTACTGCAACTCAGCTCAAGTCCATTGCCTGAGAGACATTTTTGTTTTTGGAAAAACAAATATACCTGGATTCAAACCTTTGTAGCCAGGTTTTTTTCCTCTTATCTCTTTATCCAAATTCCAGGTGTATAAATAGCCACCCTGTGTCTATCTGATCTTCCTAATTCACATTTCTATTGTGTTTTTTTGGATCACCCTAAACTTTCCTGCTGTGAGCATTTTTATCTACCAGGGGCAGGTCAACTTGAAAGACAGAAAGAGAAAAATAGTTCCATTATGTCTACTCCACCCTATCCCAATCAAAATTTTTAAATCACGTGATTTTGCTAGATATGTGGATTTTAAATCAAAGCTTAATTCAAACAGTGGTTTCAGAATTCAACAAATCACAATAGAAGTTCCAAAACACAAGATATTAACTGGTTTTGCATTTTAAAATGATTGTCATTTAAAAGTAAGTACATAAAATCATTTTACATCTTTACTTGCACACACACCGATAAAAAGATCATTTATACTACCTACATAAAGGCAACTCTTGCCATAATCAAACACCATAAATCTTATTTCCAAGTACCTATTACATTTCTTTCATCATTGAACCATCTGATATCTTAAGCAGACCTGACATGTGCTTCTATCATGTTTTTCTGACTTTTTGTCCAAACTAGGCACTTCTCACATAAATTATCAACATCACCTAATTTGTCTCCATTTTCTGTATTTCCTAGACATGTTGATTTCTTTTTTTCAACTGTGCAACATTTGGATATATAAGGCAGTATTAGAAAAAGATTATTTTCTCAAAGTCCTTCCTTTTGTAGCATTTTATCTAAGCCATCTGATCGTCATTTTACCTATTAAGTGTGGGAAAATTCTCACAGGAATAATAGAGAGGGAAAAAATGGGCTTTTAGAATCTGATCGACCTATCTTTTATTCTTGATCCTACAAATTATTTTCTGTGTTAACTTGGATATGTTACTTAACTTTGAGATCTACTTTCATTATCCTTAAAATGGAGATATAATATCATGCCCTCAAAATTACTATGGAGTTTAGATAAGTTAGGTTTTATGTTCCTTGAAATCAGATACCTAGCTTTGATCTTTCAATCACTCACTGTTATATTCCCAGTGCCTATCACAGTGCCCTATCCATGATTGGCAGTCAATAAACCATTAATCAGTATTATTCCTAATAAAATGTTATAAAAAATAAAACCTAGAGTAATCATTTATAACTATAGATAGAAGTAAACACTAATGCACCACAAATAATCAAATTTATCAAGAAAAGTTATATCAGCAATGAATAAATAACAAATTCCTCAAGCTGAAAACCAACCCTCGGCTAGTCAATAACCTTTAAAGAAAACAAAACCCAAAAAATCCATAGGTGCTGAATTTGGTATTAACACATGACTAGAGAACCTATCTAGCCCTGAGATACAGAAAACTCAAAATATCCTAATGAAAATATCTTCAGGAATAGGCAAAGAGAAAAAATAAAATTTGATCTCTCTGTTCAAAGTCAGGGGAAAAAAAAGTTAATTTCTAGTATATTCAGTTTGCTGGTATAGAAGTCTGTGAGCATTTGTCTCCAAATGAATAACCAAAGGTTAAGATCCTCTCGACCAGGTTTCTGTTGCAAAATGGGCTTCACGGATAGCTTCTTTTTGATTGTGTGTCCATTATACTAGAAGTAGGACAATATTAATAAAATCCCCCTTAACTACATGTGCATTGAGATCATCAAAATGTGGTTAAAGGCCTGGCAGCACCATCTGCTTATCTTTAATGATCCCTGAACTAACTTGTTCTATTCACATGCAGTGGTTACATAATAAGCATCTCATTGTTTAAAACATAACTTAGTCTTTTTTTTTTTTTTTAACCTCAGTTCTGTTCTTTGGAACTGCATGTTTCTGTAAAACAATGAGGTATACCTTAATTTTTCCTGCATGACAGGACACATTCAGCTCCAATGACTTGTATTCAATCACTCAAATTATAAACAGCAGTTCCAAGGCACAAATGCAGACTAGGTCTGGTCACATTTTTGTATTTTAAAACACGAGGGGAAATGGCTTTTGGAACAACCACTGTTCAGTGCCTTGTGGAGCTTTGTTTTCAGTCAATACCACGAGGTGAGTCATATATTCAGCATGGCTCCTCTTAAACCACCTGATCAATAGCTTGCCATAAAGACAAACCATAGTGCTGGTAGAGTCAGTGACTTGTGTACCATAATCTCCTGTTTTTTTGGTACCTCAGCCCTTTCTAGCTCTTTTTCAGAGAAGTAAATTTAATATGCATCAAAGAGGGCAACAAGGCAGTTCTGTTCCCTCTTGGTTCTGTGTTCATAATATCAATCTGAACAGCAGAAACTAGAACTGAAAAAAAAAAAAATAGAAGAAACACGTCTGAGAAAAAGCGAAAGACAGACTTGTTTGGGTTAATTTTCCTCCCTCCAGCTGTGATCCTTTGTAACACTGGAAAAAGGGGTAAGTATATCAAAGCACGTTTATATGGTGTAAGACTTCGGAATGGACATATTCTGCCAGACAGGCCTGGTAAGGCAAAACCCTGTGGTGCCAAATCACAGAGCTTGGATCCACAGAAGCAACCCAGGTTCTAGGAAATCGTAGCAATGGTCCCACATTCTTTAGTGATGCAAAAAACAGTTGCTTGGAAATCATTAAGGGAAGTATTAAAAGTGAGGGGAAATGTTGTTTTGTTTATATACATACATCAGTCATTTAGAAGAAAATCTTGCTGGTGTAACCCAGATGTCTCAAAACCTCTGGCCTTGGGCACCTGGGTGGCTCAGTCATTAAGTGGCTGAGGTCATGATTCCAGGACCCTGGGATGGAGGCCCACATCGGGCTCCCTGCTCGGCTGAAAGCCTGCTTCTTCATCTCCCGCTCCCCCTGCTTGTGTTCCCTCTCTCTCTTTCTCTCTGTCTCTCTCTGTCAAATAAATAAATAAAATCTTAAAAAAGAAAAAAAAAACACCTCTGGCCTTTGGGGGTCCCATTTGCAATATCTAGGTAACAGATATTGCATGTATACATTCCACGTACAGTGAGGAAACATCCAGTGTTTTCATGGTCTCCCAAAGGGCTTATATTAATCTTGATTCAATTATGAGATGGTTTAATTTGTAACTACTACTCTCTTTTCTTTTTTTTATTAATTTTTTAATTTTTTTTATAAACACGTAATGTATTTTTATCCCCAGGGGTACAGGTCTGTGAACCGCCAGGTTTATGCATTTCACAGCACTCACCATAGCACATACCCTCCCCAATGTCCTTAACCCCACCGCCCTCTCCTGACTCCCCTCCCCCCAGCAACCCTCAGTTTGTTTTGTGAGGGTCAGAGTCTCTTATGGTTTGTCTCACTCCCGATCCCATCTTCATCTTTTCTTACTGTTTCTCTTTTATGACTTATTTCCTTATCCAAGGACAGAGTAGGCAGTGTAGCTCATGGAAAATGAAAGTTGGGAGAAGATAAGGTTCTGCTCTGCTCTTTGACACATTAACATACTCATATGATTAAAAGTGAATTGAAATTGATAAGGGTTTTAATGTCCTGACAGGAAATTCCTCATAGTTGGAATTATTAGCTGTGTATTAGGATTTCTGAATTACAAGTTTTATTAGCAATTGCATTCGATCAAACAAAAAAATGTGGCATTATTGCAATTTTTTAATTGGTTTAATGAGTTTACTTGAGAGGTTGTATAAAGTTTTCCAAGGGCATCAAAAGAAAGATTAGAGTACATATTTAAGAACTTTATCAATTTTTTTAATCTTAGCAATTAGCTTGTCCCATTTTAGAAATATAGAGACTAATGACCAGACATGTTAAATATCTAACTCAAAATCCCAGATGGAAGTGAGAGCCAGTTTTTAAAACATGCTCTCCCAATTGGTAGATTGTTTCTTTGCTGGGCAGATGGCCTTAGCTTTCTTTTTTTTTTTTTTTTTTTTAAAGATTTTATTTATTTATTTGACAGAGAGAGCTCACAAGTAGGCAGAGAGGCAGGCAGAAAGAGAGGAGGAAGCAGGCTCCCTGCTGAGCAGAGAGCCCAATGCAGGACTCAATCCCAGGACCCTGAGATCATGACCTGAGCCAAAGGCAGCAGCTTAACCCACTGAGCCACCCAGGCACCCTGGCCTTAGCTTTCTAAAACAAGTTCCTTGATCTCTACCTTCTTTCCAGAATTTACATTTCACTGAGCCCAGCAAGTTTTTCAGATTCTTCTTTAGGGTACTGATTCTCAGATTAAAACCAACAATGGGACTAATAAATAAGTTACTTCAGAGGAGTATCTTCTCACAATGCTTGGGCACAGCTGAGTGACACCTTGACTCTCAGCCATATGACCTTTCTATAGAGCCTTAGAAAATGAAATTCATGTGAGGATACTCCATGGAGAGGTTGCTACAAAGATGACAGAGTTTCATAAGGATCATTTTTACACCAAAATACTGAAAGCCTACATTCTTCAACTTTTCTAGGGGTAAAAAGCCTGGAAGTTTCTAGGTGGAAAGAAAAGAAATCTGGAAATGACAGAGACCTTCCTGCCTTACCAGGGACAGTATAAAAATGTAGTTGAGCAGAGAACAACAAAGTCAAGAGGTAAAGAAGAAATATTGTTCCAGCAAGATCTGTTGCACCTTTGCACTGAACTGTTCCGAAAGCCAAACTATCCTTGGATTTCAGTTACATGGCCAATCAATCCTCCTTACTGGGCACTGTAGTTAGATTTGGATTTCTTTCCTTTGTAGTGAAAAAAGGTCAGACCACACTTCATGAATGAATCCCATTTTACGATGAGAAAACTGAGACTTGGAGATGCCAAATAAATTTCTCAAGGACACCAAAATAATTGGTTTACTTGGTTTTTCCTTTGGAGACCCGAGTTTTATAACCTTGGGTCTCTAAATTGATAGAGTCATGTGCTGAAAGTTGCATGAAAGCCTGTTTGTTGTACTTGAGCACATCATATTCTTAGAGGTTTTTTTCCTCTTGTTGGTCATAATTTGTCAGTTGTGTGCTAAATCTCAGTCCTTCTTACTACTCATGCAGTATATTTCTGAGACCCTGGCTGAGAGCAGCTGATAGAAACTACCAGGATTTCCACTATTCGATCTTGAGCACTGCATTAAACAATGAGTAGAAGAGATAAATGAGATAATGAAGAAAAAAGAAAAACCCTGCCCTCATGGAGCAGTGAATTAAAGAAAATGTAGAGAAACACATGAATTAGCAATTACAATATAATGTGATAAGTATTATATTGGAGTTATTTACACACAGTGAGCTATAAGGCAAGAGGAAAGTGTGAAAATCTATCACAGGAATGTGAGAAAATTTCCCAGAGGGGTAAGACTTAAACTGAGAATTAGAAGAAGAATAGAAACTTGCTCTTTACAGAAAGTAGAACGAATATTCCTGACCAAGATCATATTTTCAAAGACAGAGTCAAAGTCAGATATAGTCAGAAAATGGACTTTGATAAACCTGAAATCCATGAATCTAACTTCATTAGTGCTGCTCTTGCATTTCTCTTTGAACTGAATAAATCAGTCCTTTAATTCCAGTGCTTTGGTTATTCTTCCAAGATGTTTTCAGATAAATCTATTTTACTCAGTTCAACAAATATTTACTGGACACTTTTTATATGCCTGGCATACCAGAGAATACAAAGATGTGTGTGGGCAGTTGTGGGGCACAAGAATGAGAAGTTCCTGGGGAACAGCGTTGGGTGATGGAGCATGCACTCATAATAGTCTGATTCCTCAAGGGATTTTCCAGAAAGAGAGACATACAAATAGATAATCTCTGTACCAAGAGGTAAGTACCCATTTTGGGGCTATAAAAGCACAAAGAAAGAGCTTAGAGGATGCTGCCTAAAGGTTAGAACATCTGACCTGAATCTTGAAGGAAGAGTTAGAATGAGACTGATTGAAAAAAAGATGACACCAGTCTTCCAGGATGAAGAAATAACTTGAGCAAATGCATAAAGAGTAAAACTTCACAAAGTATGCCAAAAAATTTTGTAATAATGTGGTGTTATTTCAGCAGAAAGTATGTGGCAGAAAGTGGCTGGAGAGATAGAAAGAGACCAGGTTATGGAACGATAAAAGATCTAAAAGTTCATTCGATAGACCATGAGGAACCACCAACGTGTTTTAAACAGAAGTGTGGCCATATCATTCTAGTTTTAGCTGCAGTTGGAAAATGGAGCTAAGGAAGGGGGTTCTGAAACCAACTTGTTAATAAGAAGGCCAGTACAATTTTTAAATCTATTTTGGGCAGCAGCTACAATTCAGAAGCATTCAGACTCTATTCTCTATTAGCCAAGGCATTGATACAAACTTGTCAAATCCTTTGGCCTCTCTGGATTATAAAAGCAAGGTAACTGTGCATTTTGCTCTGTAGGTAGTAGATGACAATCATACTTAAAGTAGCTGTTAAAGAAGCATGTCCATCCTTTAAATATTTTTCTACTCAGAATGGGTTTTACTTGGTTTTTCCTTTGGTGAGCCTAACCAAACAAAATATTGTTGGCATGAAAACAAATGATACAGTTCAATGCTCAAGCCAATGCAATAAGGTCAATTTGTTTGGATGGCCTTTTGTTTATTGTAAAGTCATACTGAAGCTCTTATTATAACAGCTCAGAGGCAAATTTCAAACCCAAATCATTTCAGAGTTCAGCTGGAATGGATCTTGAAAGTGCATGTATACCACTTATCCTGCAGGGGTTTTTTCCACTGTGATTTTTTTTTTTTTTTGAGAAGTATGAAATTTGAGTACACAACCCACAATCACAACTAAAGTGAATAAGAAAAGTAAGAAAAGTAATTCCAAGGACTGAATTCTTCACACTTAAAATGTGCAAACTCACCAGTTTTCTGAGTTAGTATGTTCTAGGAGTTCGGGAGGAATTGGCTTTATGGAGAAGTTGAAATATTTAGAAATTCTATAAGAAGTCTAATGTAAATTCTGTATTTGAAAGTAATCTGAGTTCATATAGTACAGGCATCCTCTACATTCTTCAGTGTTATAGGGTTTATTAAAGGAATAGTGGGAAGCATCAATATTTACCATTAGAGAATGTTCATCTAATTTGGTGCATTTTAATTCAATAATTCAGAATTTGACTTAGGTTCATTTGTCACATTTATAGTGACTGAAAACAAATTTAATTTTTCTCATGCAAGTAAAATAGCTAGAAGGATATTGATATATTCCATAAAATCCAAAGAAAAATAGAACAATCAAGGTTCTAAATGGAGATGATACAAATGATATGAAATTAGTGGTGGATCAGATAGGTATTGATTTTACTATCCTTCATCCATTCAACCACTCCAAGAAGCAGAACATCCATTAAATGCCAGACTTGTGAAAACCAACTTTTCTTCCTCACCCAAAACTCTACTCCCATATCCCAGAAAGTCCTAGCGCTGTGCCTAAACTACTCAGCACACTGTATTCTTTTAACTACAGTGATTTGTTCAAGGATGAAATTATGGTCCATTTTATAATAATCATAACTCTAATAAATCAGTTTTAGGAGTTCTTTCTCAACAAGTCAACAAAGTAGACTTTTTCTTTCAGGATAGGCTAGTTTCTGCTCTATATTGGGAAGGAACTTCTGACCAAGCACTGTCCCCAGGACTCAGGCTGATGGAAGCTCCAATCTGACACACCCACAGAGCTGAGGAAGAGAGAGTCTACAACTGCTTGTGTTCCTTCCCCTCTCAACGCATTGGCTGAAATAAGTCATGTGAGTTCTCACCTGCATTCCTAATCTCAGTATTACCTTTCCCCATTGGAATGAGAATCAAGAGCCTTCTCCAAGCCTGAAATTTTCTGAAATTTATTACCCTTTTATTTCTGCTTTTATTCATGCTTCCCTTTTATTCATGCTTGAACACTATCCAAAACTAACCAATTTTCTGGGTTATCTGTTTCCTTCAGTTTCTTGCTCAAGACAAATAATAATAAGTAAGCACCCTAATAATATTCTGTTTTCTAACATCTTCACCTAGAACTTAAAATCATTAGGTACATTCTATATCCAATAACAAACAAATAATAAATACCTAATAAATAATGAATACTTAATAAATAAAAACTTTAGAAGTTTTATTTAAGCATTTTGTCAATGGATATAATTGTAATTAAGTAAATACCATTAAATAATTTAAACTGTATTACATATTTGATGTATATTAGCTACAACAAATTACCAAAGCTAAATGGCTTGAAACAGCCCAAGTTTATTCTTATTCAGTTTTTACTACAAAAAGTCTGACACAGGTTTCACCAAGCTAAAATCAAGGTGTCTGCAGTGCTATGATACCTTCTGGAGGCTTGTGGGGAGAATCTGTTCCCTTACCATTTCCAGCTTTCACAGGCCACCCACATTATATGAGCCAGCAACACTGCATCTCTCTGACTCTTCTTACATCACCTCTCCCTCTGATTATAGCAGCAAAATGTTTTCCAGTTGTAAGGACCCATCATGAGATGGAGCTCATCCAGGTAATTCAGGATATTCTCTCTCTCACGGTCCTTACCTTAATCACAAATGTGAAGTCCCTTTGCCATGTAAATCAACATAATCAACATTCTGAGGATTAAGGAGTGACTATTTGTTTTTGTGGTGAGGGAACATTATTTTGACTACTAAATTGTGTACCTGATTCTTCTGGATGCTTCAAACACCTTATAGTGTAGACAAAATTATAAATATTACAAAATTACAAATACAAATGTAAAGAAACTTAATGCCATATTTAGACAAGCCTATTATAAAAATTACACAATAGTTTAAGAAAGTTGTCCTTATTTTAAACTAGTTTTGTAGGATTCTAAAATAACAGGCTTAATTTGAGATCTCCATAGGGTATCAGAAAGATTATTGTGAAACTCTTTGGTAAAAGAAAGATAGACTTTTAAAGTCCCACTTACTTCATATTATGTAACCTATTGTTCTGTCCATTTGCCATATTGACTTAGTCTGTTAGAATTATTTGAGTAGATGCATTCCTTATTAACATAATACTATAATTATCTCCTAGAAAATAAGGGACTGAGTCTCCATATTTCTCTCTCTTTTTTGAGAAGTTTGCCTAATTTATTTTCCAGAGACTGACTGTACAACTCTTTCTACTTGAAACTGTAGCATCGCACACAAAAGAGTGCCCAGAATTCTTGTCTTACTTTAAAACCCCTGTGTTTATTTTTCATTGATATACAGCTAGAAGGAAAATATTTTTATAATATATAGATAAGTAACCAATGAGTATAATAACTTCTAAAACATATCTGTATGTGTAAACAAACATATGAACATAGATCTGTATTAACAAACATATGCACATATATGCATATGTATACACCGTGTGTGTGTGTGTGTGTGTGTGTGTGTGTGTGTGTGTGTGTCTCCCTACTTAGGAAAACCAATTCAAAACAAGGGGTGCTACTTAAAATATTTAACAACTGGTTCAATTCAAACACCAATTCATCAAAACAGATGCCAGCCCAGAAAGAATGCATGCCAGCTATAAAGAACCACTAGTACTATCATAACAATGCATACTTCATGAATATTAACCTATTTTATACTCTTTCTTTTCTTTTCTATTCTTTTCTTTTCACATGACCATTAATAAACTTATTTCAATTATACACAATGGCTATGATTATCACTGTTATTATTATTTTTACTGATATTATTCTCAAATTTGATCAATGGAAAATCTTAAAGTTAGCTCCTTTTTGCTTCCAGTGTTTCCTTTTTATGGAATTGTCTCTTTCTGTCAGAGAAGACTATTGGACACACAAATCAAGGGATGAGAGGCATGAGAGTTGTGGTCAAAATTGCCTCTGTAATTGGGCCACATGTGAAAGAGTTGTAAGAGATGTATTTTTTTTATTTTTAATTTTTTATAAACATATAATATATTTTTATTCCCAGGGGTACAGATCTGTGAATCGTCAGGTTTACACACTTCACAGCACTCTCCAAAGCACGTACCCTCCCCAATCTCCATAACCCCACCCCCCCTCTCCCAACTCCCTCCCCAGCAACCCTCAGTTTGTTTTGTGAGATTAAGAGTCACTTATGGTTTGTCTCCCTCCCAATCCCATCTTGTTTCATTTATTCTTCTCCTACCCACTTAAGCCCCCATGTTGCATCACCACTTCCTCATATCAGGGAGATCATATGATAGTTGTCTTTCTCTGCTTCACTTATTTCCCTAAGCATGATACGCTCTAGTTCCATCCACGTTGTCACAAATGGCAAGATTTCATTTCTTTTGATGGCTGCATAGTATTCCATTGTGTATATATACCACATCTTCTTGATCCATTCATCTGTTGATGGACATCTAGGTTCTTTCCATAGTTTGGCTATTGTGGACATTGCTGCTATAAACATTCGGGTGCACGTGCCCCTTCGGATCACTACATTTGTATCTTTAGGGTAAATACCCAGTAGTGCAATTGCTGGGTCATAGGGCAGTTCTATTTTCAACATTTTGAGGAACCTCCATGCTGTTTTCCAGTGTGGTTGCACCAGCTTGCATTCCCATCAACAGTGTAGAAGGGTTCCCCTTTCTCCGCATCCTCGCCAGGATCTATCATTTCCTGACTTGTTAATTTTAGCCATTCTGACTGGTATGAGGTGATATCTCATTGTGGTTTTGATTTGTATTTCCCTGATGCCAAGTGATATGGAGCACTTTTTCATGTGTCTGTAGGCCATGTGGATGTCTTCTTTGCAGAAATGTCTGTTCATGTCCTCTGCCCATTTTTTGATTGGATTATTTGTTCTTTGGGTGTTGAGTTTGCTAAGTTCTTCATAGTCCTTTATCTGATATGTCGTTTGCAAATATCCTCTCCCATGCTGTCTGATGTCTTTTGGTTTTGTTAACTGTTTCCTTTGCTGTGCAAAAGCTTTGGATCTTGATAAAATCCCAATAGTTCATTTATGCCCTTGCTTCCCTTGCCTTTGGCAATGTTCCTAGGAAGATGTTGCTGTGGCTGAGGTTGAAGAGGTTGCTGCCTGTGTTCTCCTCAAGGATTTTGATGGATTCCTTTCCCACTCATTTTGAGTCTATTTTTGTGTGTGGTGTAAGGAAATGGTCCAATTTCATTTTTCTGCATGTGGCTGTCCAATTATCCCAACACCATTTGTTGAAGAGGCTGTCTTTTTTCCATTGGACATTCTTTCCTGCTTTGTCGAAGATTAGTTGACCATAGAATTAAGGGTCTATTTCTGGGCTCTCTATTGTGTTCCATTGATCTATGTGTCTGTTTTTGTGCCAGGACCATGCTGTCTTGACGATGACAGCTTTGTAATAGAGCTTGAAGTCCGGAATTGTGATGCCACCAACTTTGGCTTTCTTTTTCAATAGTCCTTTGGCTATTCGAGGTCTTTTCTGGTTCCATATAAATTTTAGAATTATTTGTTCCATTTCTTTGAAAAAGATGGATGGTACTTTGATAGGAATTACATTAAATGTGTAGATTACGTTAGGTAGCATAGACATTTTCACAATATTTATTCTTCCAATCCAGAAGCATGGAACATTTTTCCATTTCTTTGTGTCTTCCTCAATTTCTTTCATGAGTACTTTATAGTTTTCTGAGTATAGATTCTGTGCCTCTTTGGTTAGGTTTATTCCTAGGTATCTTAGGGTTTGGGGTGCAATTGTAAATGGGATTGACTCCTTAATTTCTCTTTCTTCTGTCTTGTTGTTGGTGTAGAGAAATGCAACTGATTTCTGTGCATTGATTTTATATCCTGACACTTTACTGGATTCCTGTACAAGTTCTAGCAGTTTTGGAGTGGAGTCTTTTGGGTTTTCCACATATAGTATCATATCATCTGCAAAGAGTGATAATTTGACTTCTTCTTTGCCGATTTGGATGCCTTTAATTTCCTTTTGTTGTCTCATTGCTGAGGCTAGAACTTCTAGTACTATGTTGAATACCAGTGGTGATAATGGACATCCGTGCCGTGTTCCTGACCTTAGGGGAAAAGCTTTCAGTTTTTCTCCATTGAGAATGATATTTGCAGTGCGTTTTTCATAAATGGCTTTGATAATATTGAGGTATGTGCCCTCTATCCCTATACTTTGAAGAGTTTTGATCAGGAAGGGATGCTGTACTTTGTCAAATGCTTTTTCAGCATCTATTGAGAGTATCATATGGTTCTTGTTCTTTCTTTTATTGATGTGTTGTATCACATTGATTGATTTGTGGATGTTGAACCAACTTTGCAGCCCTGGAATAAATCCCACTTGGTCATGGTGAATAATCCTTTTAATGTACTGTTCAATCCTATTGGCTAGTATTTTGGTGAGAATTTTCGCATCTGTGTTCATCAAGGATATTGGTCTATAGCTCTCTTTTTTGATGGGATCCTTGTCTGGTTATGGGATCAAGGTGATGCTGGCCTCATAAAATGAGTTTGGAAGTTTTCCTTCCATTTCTATTTTTTGGAACAGTTTCAGGAGAAAAGGAATTAGTTCTTCTTTAAATGTGTGGTAGAATTCCCCCGGGAAGCCATCTGGCCCTGGGCTTTTGTTTGTTTGGAGATTTTTAATGACTGTTTCAATCTCCTTACTGGTTATGGGTCTGTTCAGGTTTTCTATTTCTTCCTGGTTCAGTTGTGGTAGTTTATACGTCTCTAGGAATGCATCCATTTCTTCCAGATTGTCAAATTTGTTGGCGTAGAGTTGCTCATAGTATGTTCTTATAATAGTTTGTATTTCTTTGGTGTTAGTTGTGATCTCTCCTCTTTCATTCATGATTTTATTTATTTGGGTCCTTTCTCTTTTCTTTTTGATAAGTGTGGCCAGGGGTTTATCAATTTTATTAATTCTTTCAAAGAACCAGCTCCTAGTTTCGTTGATTTGTTCTATTGTTTTTTTGGTTTCTATTTCATTGATTTCTGCTCTGATCTTTATGATTTCTCTTCTCCTGCAGGGCTTAGGGTTTCTTTCTTGTTCTTTCTCCAGGTCCTTTAGGTGTAGGGTTAGGTTGTGTACCTGAGACCTTTCTTGTTTCTTGAGAAACGGCTTGTACCGCTATATATTTTCCTCCCAGGACTGCCTTTGTTGTGTCCCACATATTTTGAACCGTTGTATTTTCATTATCATTTGTTTCCATGATTTTTTTCAATTCTTCTTTAATTTCCTGGTTGTCCCATTCATTCTTTAGAAGGATGCTGTTTAGTCTCCATGTATTTGGATTCTTTCCAAACTTCCTCTTGTGGTTGAGTTCTAGCTTCAGAGCATTGTGGTCTGAAAATATGCAGGGAATCATCCCAATCTTTTGATACCGGTTGAGTCCTGATTTAGGACCGAGGATGTGATCTATTCTGGAGAATGTTCCATGTGCACTAGAGAAGAATGTGTATTCTGTTGCTTTGGGATGAACTGTTCTGAATATATCTGTGATGTCCTTCTGGTCCAGTGTGTCATTTAAGGCCTTTATTTCCTTGTTGATCTTTTGCTTGGATGATCTGTCCATTTCAGTGAGGGGAGTGTTAAAGTCCCCTACTATTATTGTATTATTGTTGATGTGTTTCTTTGATTTTGTTATTAATTGGTTTATATAGTTGGCTGCTCCCACGTTGGGGGTATAGACATTTAAAATTTTTAGATCTTCTTGTTGGACCGACCCTTGGAGTATGATATAGTGTCCTTCCTCATCTCTTATTATAGTCTTTGGCTTAAAATCTAATTGATCTGATATAAGGATTGCCACTCCTGCTTTCTTCTGATGTCCATTAGCATGGTAAATTCTTTTCCACCCCCTCACTTTAAATCTGGAGCTATCTTCGGGCTTAAAATGAGTTTCTTGTAGGCAACATATAGATGGGTTTTGTTTTTTTATCCATTCTGATACCCTGTGTCTTTTGATTGGGGCATTTAGCCCATTAACATTCAGGGTAACTATTGAGAGATATGAATTTAGTGCCATTGTATTGCTGTAAGGTGACTGTTACTGTATATTTCTCTGTTCCTTTCTGATCTACCACTTGTAGGCTCTAAGAGATGTATTTTAAAGTCACTGATTATTGCAAGTATTCCAATGTATACTGTGGTGTTATATATCCTACTCTTTTTAAAGACTAAGTGTTTCATACTATAAGACTTTCTATTACATAAACACCTCAGAAACATATCTATAATCAAACCCTTTATTCTATTTATTAGAGGAATTAATTTCCTGCTGCAACGGAGGAAAAAATAATTTCCCCACTATGTTTCTAGGTTTTTGGTTGAGACTCCCCCAACACCAAAAGGCAGATTAATAGAAGAAAAACATACAGAAATTAATATTATATATACCTCTTGTATACATGGAAGAGACCCAGGAAAATAAAGTAACTCCCAGAAATGGCCCAAGTCACCACTTTAAACACCATCTCCAGCTAAAGATAAAAGAAAGATGTTGGGGAGGGTAGAGGCCATTAGTGGGAGGTTACACAAGATATGGTTGTTATACAGACTTAAATCTCTGCCTTCTCCATTGATAAGAGTTTCTAGAGATTTAATCATCCTCCCTGGTACAGAGAGGGTGGCCCTCTTATAAGGGAGATTTCCCTTATAAAAGTAAATGTCTCTTACAACAGGGTAATTTCTACTCAGTTTTCACAGCTTCCTTTGTGTCTGTTGTTTCTTAAAAATAACCAGTTCAAAATAATCCTCATGCCAAAGAGGCATATTTTGGGGTAGCAAAGAATCATTACTTGCTTCCTAATTTTAAATTTTAAATTTTAAACTTCCTAATTTCCCAATAATTACTTGCTTCCTAATTTTTCAATAGCTACCTAAGTCTTTCAAATTTAAGAAGTCTGATGAACTGTAAGCTTCTGTATTTATTAAAATACATAGTCCTAGCATTAAAGATGCTTAGTATTTATTTCAATTAGCTGATTGAAAAGATACCACAAAAATGGGGTGAACTGTGCTGAATACCTATCCAAACTAAAAAACAGGTCATGCTATTTCTAAACAATGGAATTATAAACATACCTACTCAGGCAACATAATATCTTTTTTCTAGTTTTTTATAAACCATATAGAGAAAACAGGGCGAATAGCTATTAGGGGTTTAAAATCTTAATAAATGGCATGATTTATGTTTAAGACACATAATCCTATTTCAAAGTTCATGTATTTAGCTTCTATACTTTCCAGAATTTTAAAATGTGTATTAGATCTACATATGCCATTATGACCAGTTACTGAGAATAACATATGATAGAAATATATTCTCCAAAGTGATTCGGTCTTCTAGAGAATACACTAGTTAAGGAAATAGTGTACTTTTTTGTATCTTTTCTTCTTTTGGTAGTATGACTAAGTGGCTATTAAAAATAGTAGGCATACTAATTAATAGATTCAGGAAGGGATTAGTCTCTCCAATTTGGCCTTGGATTCTTGAAATTTATCTACCCATTCATTTAATGAAAGTGTATCTATTACTTACTATTCTAAATACTGTGAATAAGATTACGAAGAAACTAAATTTCCTGAAATTCTGTTTATCTTTTTCTATCCCACCCCCAGACCCCTCCTCCTGGATATTTCTTACTAATACTTAGCTCTGCTTAGGGATTATATTTTCTGGAAAGCCTATCTTGATTCCACCAAGATGGAAAGAAGTACTTTTCATATGCTTCCATAATTTTCTCTATTTAGTTCATTTATAATGTTTTTATCCTAGGTAATCATAGGTTATTTTCTCATCTAAATTCTCCCTGCCCCATGTGTCCTACAAACAACCACTATGCCATTCACCATGGTGGTCCCCAAATGCTCAAAATGTGTTCAAAACAATTAGATATCAGTAAATATTTACTAATTAAATTAATGTGGGTCAATGCCCAAGAGACATCCCTACTTTCCAAACATTTATTCTTTAATGAGTCAAGCAAACAGACATAGGTACTGCTGCATTATAAATGCACCATCACATAAGTACGGAATGTAATGAGAGCACAAAGGGGCAGTTAACAAGGTTTTGGCAAGCTCCAGTTATCTCAAGAAGAGAGAACATCTACAGCTGTCTGCATCTAAAGGGCTAAGGAATAGGTAAAGGAAAAATGATCGGTGCTTCCTGGGTAATTGCATTTCTTGCACCTTACCAAAACCATCAATAGCTTTTCCCTGTTTTTTTTTTTTTCCCCCAGAAAATCATCATGGAATGCCCTACTCTGAAAGACAGATGAGAATAGTGTGTCTATTTCAAGTTAATAAGTGTTTTACTGTGAATTGGAGTAAGTAGAAAGATATCCCACACCAAGGGCTAATTGACTAAAAGACAGAAGCTTATCAACTATCATTTCTGTCAAACTGCCCCAATTTCATACTCTGGCACTCTTGCTATTATGGAAGGGAAAAGATACCAACTTGGAACAAAGATCAAGAGAAACACAGATTGAAATGGAACTGGTTTTGTAACTTGTCTTCTGAACAGATAGCCAAAGGCAGAATTTAGAAATTTACATTAAAATAGAGAGAGAATGACATCTACTGGCTGAGAGAATTTGGCCTTGTGAATAGCTGGTAATGTTTTGCTTTTTTTTTTTCCCCCTATAAAGTTTAAATGTTTCCCTTTCTTCTTACACATAAAACTCCAATTAATGATAATGGGAATTATCTACACACAATGGGGGAGGAATTGACCTATTATTGTGCAGTTCTAATAATAATGAAAGAAAATTAATCCTTAATTAGCTAGCATTGCAGTTAGAAGTATTTTACAAATGTCTTTAAATGACTTTGACATTATTTCTGTATAGATCTTCTTCGACTTCAAATGGAGTTATGTCCAATACATACAATATTATTGAAAATATTGTAAGTCAAAAATGCATTTAATACATCTAACCTATTGAACATCATAACTTCGCCTAGCCAACCATAAATATGCTCAGATATTTTAATATACATTAGCCTACAATGGGGCAAAATCATCTAACACAAAGACTATCTTAACAATAAAGTATTGAATATCTCATGTAACTTATTCAATACTGTACTGAATGTGAAAAACAGAATGGTTGTATGGTACAAAATGATAAGTGTATGGGTTGTTTGCCTGCAAAATAGCGTGCCTACTAGAAGCCGTGGCTCACTACCACTGTCTAGCATTAGGACAAAGTATGGCATATCATTAGTCTAGGAAAAGATAAAAATGCAAAATGCAAAGCAGTTTCTAGTGAAAATGTATAGCTTTCTTGCTATTATAAAGTTGACAAATCATAAGTCAAACCAGCATAAATTGGGGACTGTCTGTACATTGATATGCAGTATTTCATGACTATTTCTGACTTAGAAGTCCCCGTTTTTCTTATTAGTAAAATATGCAGATCTGTATGAGAATTTAAAAAAAAAATCATTTGTTGTAGTTATCATCAGAGTTTCCTCCACTAAAATTTATTTGTACTCTTAAAAATAACCTTAGATAGGGTGCCTGGGTGGCTCAGTGGGTTAAGCCTTCAGCTTAGGTCATGATTTCAAGGTCCTGGGATCAAGCCCTCCACTGGGCTCTCTGCTCAGCAGGGAGTCTACTTCCCCCTCTCTCTCTGCCTGCCTCTCTGCCTACTTATGATTGCTGTCTGTCAAATAAATGGGTAAAATCTTTAAAAAATAATAATAATAATCTTAGAGGTAGTGATGAGTTTTATTTATTTATTTATTTATTTATTTATTTATTTATAGTGGAGGGAGGGGCAGAGGGAGAGAGAGACTCTCAAGCAGACTCTGCATTGAGCACATAAAGAGCATGGGGCTGATCTCCTGATCATCATGACCTGAGCTGAAGTCATGAGTCGGAGGTTCAACTGGCTGAGACCAGGCATACCAGTGATGAGTTGTTAGATACAAGACCAAGGCATAATTTCTAAAAAAAATTTGGTAAGTTGGACTTGACTAAAACTAAAAAACTCTTTTGTGAGAAACACTGTTGAAAGAATGTGAAGACAAACCACAGACAGAAAATCTTTGAAAATCATATACCTGATAGAGAATTAAATTTAAAAGTAGCCAAACTTTTAAAATTTTTAATTATAACCAAAAGGTCTGAACAGATATCTCACTAAAGACATACAGATAACAAATAAGCATATGAAAAAAAAAAGTCTGACATGATTTATCATGAGGAAAATGCAAAGTAAAACAACACTTAGATACCACTACATAAGTATTATAATGATTTAAAGTCCACAACACTGGCAATTCCAATTTGCATAGAGCAACAAGAACTCTTACTCATTGCTGGTGGAAATACAAATGGTACATCCACTTTAGAAGTCTGGCAGTTTTTATAAAGCCAAATAAAGTCTTACCATACAACCTAGCAATTGCACTTCTAGGTTTTTAACCTAATTGAACTGAAGTTTACATCCATACAAAACCTTCATATGAGTGTTTATAGAAGCTTTATACATAATCATCAAAAACAGGAAGCAATCACGATGACTCTCAGTAGGTAAAAGCATGTACAAACTGTGGTACCTTCATATAATTGAATACTATTCGGCAGTAATAAAGAATGAGCTATTGAGCCATGCAGCAATATTGATGAATCTTATATACACATTGCCAAGTGAAAGAAGCCATGCTGAAAGGCTACATTCTATACATTTCCATTTGTATGATGTCTGGAAAAGGCAAAACTATAGGGTATGGTTTAAAAAAAAAAAAAAAGATCAGTGGTTGGCAGGGATTTGAATAGGTGGGGCATAAGGGTTTTTTTTTTTTTTTTTTTTTTTTAGGGCAGTGAAATTATTCTATATAGCAATGTAGTGTTGGATATTATGCATTTGACAACACCCAGAGAATCTTATATCTTCAACCTTAATATACACAAATAAAATTTTTTTTAAAAAAGGAGAAAACTGCAGAGCCTAGGATGGAATACTGACACTGACAAAAGTATCTGACTATATTAGAAAAGTACGACAGACACAGCCTCACTGAACAGGGTGGGAGGAAAAATGCTGCCCTAAGTAATTTTGGAAATAATAGAGACTGTAAGACTAAAGACAAACAGAATCATATATAAGCACGTACTGTAGTTGGTGCCGTGATTTCCCATAGGATTAACGATCCTGAAACCATAGTACATGTATACTGGGATTGAATGAATAAATAGATGGATGACAGCTGGTAGGCTCCAGGTTTCTTATTGTTGATGTGAAAGGTTACAGATAAGCAATGAGAAACACTAGAAAGTCCATGGCATACTGGATAAAAGTCAGAGACATCAGCATGAATCCATGTTTAGCTTAGTATTGATACAAATGGATATCAATTTTAATACAGATACAGATACTTACTGATATGTGTATATACTCAGGTTGGTATACACACATCTAATTCCTAGCTTTATTTGCTGAGAGACCCTACAAGCAATGACACTCCATAGCTAAGAGGCCCTTTTTGCCCTAATGCCAGTCACAGGGCACTTGTCAGTTTACAGACTCTCACTTAGTCACTGTGTTTCACAATCCATCCCTGACTTCAAGACTATGTATAGAGGATCCACATCTCTTCTAACTAGCAGCTCCAGTAGGATGGTTAAAGGCAACATACATAATTGTATCCAAGGGGAAAATCCCCTATGATATTAAATTTAAGAACCTAAAGCTAATGAATTATTCATCTATTTGTTTTTCTACAAACTTCTATTGAATGCCTACTATTCTGAGAACTGTACTAAGTACCAGAGATACATAAAAGAACAAAAAAGCAAAGCCTCATCATAAGGAAAATTAGTGTGAAGAGAAAAAAAAATCAAACCAAGTAAAATGCAATGACATCAAAAATATTAAAATCATGAGAAATGTTAAAAAGCAAATAAATCAGGATGATATACAAAAGAAATTTAAGTTAAGCCTGTCTTAGAATAGGAAATGTCTCTGAGATCACATCTATATCTGACGTTGAAAGAGCTAAAAGATTAGCATTTATTCTATGATTAATATGTGAAAAGTTTATGGGAGAAACTGACAGAAATAAGGAGAAGCAGGTGCACAGAAGCTATTCAGTGACAAGAAGAGCAAGTGTGGCTGGATCATAGAGAGATGGCATCAGATATGAGGGCAGTGGGAAGCAGGATTAGACAATGCAAGGTTCCCACAGGGTGTGCTGAAGGAAAGCACTGAAAAGGTTTACAACTGGGGATAGTTTGGTTTATGTTTTAATACTACAACTCTGTCTGCTCTGTGCAAAGTGACTCATTGTAGATCAAAACTGTAAGTAAAAGGACAAGTTAGGGTACTACTTTAATGGTCAAGTGATTGCCACCCAAACTTTAACCAGTATGGGGCTCCTAAAAAGCCTCCCCAAGATTTTACTATTCCTCTACTAGAGATATACCACACATACAACTTATACTGAAAACCTCTAAGTTCTTCATTTTATTGTTAACTTCTGTGAAAGCCAGCTCCAGTTCAACTCAGCTCTCTAAGCATGTAGAATGCCTCCTACACTTCAGATGCTGGTGTATGGCAAGATATGTAGAGACAGAACCCTGTCCATGAGGTCTCCCATTCTAATAGAAGAAAATGACATGGGTACAAATAAACTCAGAGAATCTGCTATTTATACCATGAAGTAAGATTTCCACTAGCTTCTTTCAAAACTATCTCCTTTAGATTTCAGAGGATGCTTCTAGGATGTGATAGTCAAGTCCTATTCATTACGATTTTTAGTGCTTCTTTCTAAATCCTATCTACCTTTTTCCTTTCCACATGAAAACTTATTTTTTCCCTTCAATCCAGACAGTCTACACTAGATGTTCCCTTCCTGTCTGTAAGGAGAACTGAGGCTTCCTAGGAGATGTAGACATACTCAGTGTGGCCACAGCTGAAGACAAGGGTACAATCCAAGCAAGGCTATTTAATTTTTTTTTTAATGAAAATTTCAGATGAGAAGCAAAACCTCAAAGATTAACATTTATTCTTAGCCAGAATAAAGATGTGATTAGGCCAAGTAAATCTGAGCAGATATTTTACTTTAAATATTTCAGAGCAATTTCACTTCAAGATAAAGTAGAATCTTCCATCTGCCAGAGATATTATAATCAACTTAATCACTTAACATTGACTTTTCCAGTTGCTTTCTTTTCATAAACAATATTAAAGGACACCAATTCAGATCAATAGTACCACATTCATCTAAATAAATCTGGGTGAAGTACCACTGTGCTCTAACTAATCTGCACTTCCTCACATTTATTCTACACGTTTCAGGTGTTAGAATTACATTCTTTAATGCTGATTTTCTTTAAAAGTCAATGGCAGTGGGAAATGCTTTTTTAGATGACAGCATAATAAAGACATATATGACAGACTAACTGGGAAAGTTTAGAGAAAGAGATTCATGGCACCCTCATAACCATCTTTATAAGACTTGAATTACAAAAAATCATCTGAATTTTCTTAAACAGCAGTATATTTGTTTCAAAAAAACTTATCCTGAATTCAAATATGTGAGAAGAGAGATGGAGAAGAAAAGTCTAATTAGAAAATCTAACTATGCCACAGCAGACTTAGTATCTAAATTATAAGCAGAAAGAAGAAAATTTAAGATGTAAAATTTTGAATTACTAACATGGAAGATAAAGATGTACTTCCTTAAACCATAAAGGTATAAGGGGCTTTCTGTTTACGATATTTTGGTGGGATAGTTTCCCTGAAGAAGTTTGTGACTAGCATGTAACTACCCTTTAAGAAGTTTAAGGCAGTTTCCAAATCGGCGGTATTCAGAGGAGGAGAGAGGAAGAGAGGGTTGACATCTGTGAGTAATAAATGATGCAAGGTCTTGTTGGGAGTAAATGCAAGTTAGAGGACTAAGATAGGAAGACTAAGCTTTAGCTCCCTGCTCAGAAGAACGTAGAACTGGAGACTCTCTTTAAAAGAGTTAAAAGTGGTCCCAGGATATTACCAGTTCCTCATTCACAGCAGAAGCAATCGCAAATACTCTCTGAAGAAAAAAATTCAGACATGAGATTTTCACAGATTAAGCTCAGTGTGAGTACCTTAAAAACAATGTACAAGAAAACAAAAGTTTTTGCATGAGATTGACACAAAAAAACAAAAATAAACAGATATATGCTCTTAAATATTTAATTAATTATTAATTAATATTACTATTTTTAAATTACTAAAGTGAATATAGAATAACTATTACTGAAATGTGTTTTAGAGGATAGAATAACAGATGAACAAGTAACAGGACACTATCAAGATTAACCAGGCATGGGGTGCCTGGGTGGCTCAGTGGGTTAAAGCCTCTGCCTTTGGCTCAGGTCACCATCCGAGGTTCCTGGAATTGAGCCCTGCATCTGCATCGGGCTCTCTGCTCAGCCGGGGGCCTGCTTCCTCCTTTCTCTCTTTGCCTGCCTCTCTGTCTACTTGGGATCTCTCTCTGTTTGTCAAATAAATAAAATCTTAAAAAAAAAAAAAAGAATAACCAAGCATATAAAAAAAAAAAGTCAAGGGAATTTCTATAACTTAAGAATTTAAAAATTAAACATTTTTAAAAAATTAGTAGACAGGGGAGCTTGGGTGGCTAAACCCATTAAGCATCTTCCTTGGCTCAGCTCATGATCTTGGGTCCTGGGTCAAGCTACCTCCCTGCTCAGCTGAGAGTCTACTTCTCCCTCTCCCTCTGCTCCCCACCCCCCAATTGTTTGTGCTCTCTCTTTCAAATATACACATAAAATCTTAAAAAAAAAATCAGTACACAAAGAGCAGATTAGGAACCAACTAAAGAGAAAATAACTGCACAAAATATATATCTAAATAAATTGCCCTAAGTAAAGCATTAAGGACAAAATAAGAAATATGAAAGAGGTGATAAGAGAATATAGAAGACAGAATTTAAGTTTCAACATACATCACCAAAGTTGGATCAAGAAAGAATAGAGAAAATGGAGGGGGAGACATATTGGGGGGGGAAAGGAAAGTTGGCTAGGAGCTTTTCAGCACTGGAGAAGGACATAAAAATAAAATATATACTAGACAGTATAAATCAAGTGAGATCTAAAGTTAGACCTATTGTGATGATAGTGAAGAGCATAAAATATATATATATATGTGTACATGTATATACATATGTGTGTGTGTGTGTGTGGTGTGTGTGTACACACACACACCAAAGCAGAAAAAATATTTATCAAACAGGAGCAAAACTTCTTATCCTTTTAATAGCAATAGTGCAATAAGAATACAAGGCATAATATGTTCAAAGAACTGAGAAGGTGAATAAAGTCATCCTAAAACTGTATTCCCAGCCAACCTGGCTCTCAAGGATAAAGGTAAAGTAAAACTGTTTAGGGATAAACAGCAACAACAAAAAATGTGATCAGGGGCGCCTGGGTGGCTCAGTGGGTTAAAGCCTTTGCCTTCGGCTCAGGTCATGGTCTCAGGGTCCTGGGATCGAGCCCCGCATTGGGCTCACTGCTCAGCAGGGAGCCTGCTTCCTCCTCTCTCTCTCTCTGCCTGCCTCTCTGACTACTTCTGATCTTTCAAATAAATAAATAAAAATAATTAAAAAAAATGTGATCAGTTTTATCACCTGCAGAGCTTGACTACAGATATTTCCATATATATACTTCCAGAAAAAGAAAAATATATAAGGGAAATAACCCATAAAGTCTGTGACAGAGAAGGAAAACTTGAGTAAAAATATACATGAATATGTATTATCTAAATCAGCTATTCTCAAATAGTGATGGTACTATTTGAGGTACTATAATATGGTGGGGAGGGGTATTTTTGATTTGTAAAATCATTAGTGTCATACTAATAGCATTTAGCCAGACCAGTGATGTTAAATATCTATTAAAGGGGAATGGCTAGATCACTTTTTTAAATTCTTGTTGATAAATAAAACATTTCAGTGCATGTTTTAGTATTATTCATATCTAATTATCAGAATCTCATGTTCTTAAAAAATGTTTACTTTTATCTTTATGAGCATAAAAGCAATTTAGTTGACATCATTTGGAAAATATATAAAAACACGTATTTAAAAAATTACATAATCTTACTCCATCAAAAAAAAAAAAAAGAAAGCTATCAATGTATCAACATTTTGGGGGATACTAATATAAATATTTTCATTTTATGTGTTTATATATTTGAAAACCTAAATTATGGTTATATTACAAATGTTATTTTTCATCCAGTTTATATTTATTTCTTATCAAAATATTTTTATAGTCATAAATTCTATCCCCTGGCAGTGAAGCATTTCCCAGTTTCTAAGGCTACTTAGTGTTCCAGCATTTGATGTATTACAACTGATCTAATCAAGTCTCTAATGTCAAACGCCGAGGCTGCATCTAATGTTCACTATTACAAATGATGCTGATGTTTCTGGCCTTCATTGTTCTTTTTGACCATGCAAAGTACATTTACTTTAGTTATAACTTCTCTAGACCGTCAGAAGTCTGATAATTGGCTCAGTTCCAATGGCGGCTACTTTTATTTTCTTAGGAACCAGCGTATTTTGCTTCAATTCACGTATTTTTATTGTCAAGTGAAATCTCATCTTTTGAGTCCCTTTATTTAAGTCATAATTTGGCATATTTTGAAACATTTAAACTCCCTCCCTCATGGCTTCACTTAATAATGCAATTTTGAATTTGAGATATGAATTTTACCTAAATTGTTGTTTTTATTTTATTAAGTTACCTTTAAAATATTCCAATGCTTGCATATGATTTTAAAAACACAACAACAGTAAGATGTTTATATACATAACTGGTTCTAGTGTCTACCTCCTGTCATGTTATACCCATTTCATGTTTTCTCCCACTGTAGAAAACATAAAATAACAGCTTTACTAAAATGTGTTTCACAAACCATAAATTTCACTCTTTTAAAGTTACAATTTAGGGACATTTAGCATATTTATAGATTTGGGCAACCATTACCACTAATGCCAAAATGTTTCCATCATCCCCAAAAGAAATTCCATACCCATTAGCAGTCATTCTCCTTGCCCCTTCACTCAGTCCCTGAAAAACAGTAATCTGCTTTCTGTTTCTTTGCTCTTTATCAGAACATTTTCCAAAAATGAAATCAAACAAGCAATAAAATGTATTAATTAGAGAGTCAATCCCAGTGTGATGTTATAATTACTTCTTGAATTACAGAATTGTATGCTGATTTATTAATATAATCCTAGTTTTCCATGAGACCTTGAAGATTATCAGCCTGTTTCACTTTATAAGCGAGGGGAATTGTGACTAGAAGGTAAAAAGATTGCCTCAGACCACCCAGAGAAGGGGCAACCTTCTCTCCTGATTCCTCATTGAAGTTTCCTTTTTCCATGCTAAGCTACAATGCATACATACATGCATGCATACTAAGACCCTCAAAGGACACATCAGGGCACGACAAATGCTGACCTGAATGAGTTCTCCTGCTAGATAATATGAAATTAATCAAAGAAAGGAGAATTGGGAATGTGAGAGTGGTATGCCAACTGCATGTTGGCAAACCAATCAATGCTATCGACTGCAAAGATGCTCAATTTAGAGTCACTAAAATTATCAAAATCATCTTTTATTTTACCTTCAAACAGTTTCTTTCTAGGAGCCTAATTTCATATGTGCTTATTATATGGGATTCATTTTTACCTTTTATTTCTGATATCCTTTACTGTGTTGTGATTTGATAAGAGGTAGTACTGAGATGACCAGATCCTTGGCACTGACATTTATTACTAGGCAAGGGATGGGGATGGGGTAGGCCTGCCAAGAGTTGAATGTCTGAGCCAGAGACATAGAAAATTGCATTCTAGAGGACTCTCAGCAACAAGCAAACACTGAAGTAAGAAAAAAATTAAAAGTGGTCAGGGGAAAAAAAGCCCTGTTGCTATAGATCTGAACTATTAAAAATTATATGTTAATTCATATAGAATAAAGTCTTTATCTTAAGCCTTAACAATTAGTTCAACTTTCATTGGCAGCAACAAACTGTTTTTGTATACTTCTAAAAGGATTCATTATTCATTCATATATTTCTAATTATAATCTGATTTGTTCCATTCCCTTCCCTTCTTTCCCTCTGTTTCCATAACCATTCAGTCCTAAATTCATTAGGAAGGGCAAAGCAAAGTAGGTATACACAAACTGGGAGGGGGAAACATGTTGACCCCAACTGGGGTGGCCTAAGGTGTCTCCACAGAGGCATGAGTCCAAGCAGAGTATGGAGAACCTGAACATGACAAGGAGAGCAAATCTGTAGAGGGGCAACCTGGTGTGGAATGGAGGCACCAGAGCTCACATAGGATAAGAAGGTCATCCACAAGGTTGGGGGAAGGAGGATGGTGTACCCAGTAATTTATGGCACAGCCTGAGTATAAGGAAAGAAAAGCATCCCCATGTGGGGATGGTCCTGCATGGTAGGAGCTCAAAAAGGGTAAGGAGCATGTCTATATGGTGTAAGCAGGCATCCAGGAGAAACGAGTCAGAGCTGAGCAGAGTGAAGAGGGTATCAGCAAAGAGAAGGGGTGGCAATGGCAGCAGAAGACTGGAAGGAAAGAATTAGTCAAATAAGTAAATGCATAATGTTAATGCAAGTCAATCTTCTAAACTTCAGAGAACACAGTTACAAATATGCAAAAGTAGACCTGGTGGATGATTGAAATTGGTGGATGATTGAAATTGGAAGCATAGGGTGAATTTATGATTTTCAACATATGGATATAGAAATAAGCAGAGAAGCAAATGAATATATGTGTATGTGTGTATATATTTATCATGTTTACAAAGGTTGGCCTAGGGTCAATGACATCCATAGCAATAAATATACCTAATAACCATCTCTTGGCTTCTAAATACCATTCTCCACCGGAAGGAAGCAGAATGCTATAGAAATGACTGCTTCCAGCAGTGAGTCAGGGAGAGTAGAAAAATGGCCTGGAACATATTTTTTGTTTCTATAAGCAAACAAATATTCAAGGAATGATTAGGTCATGTTAGAAGGACATAAGGGACAGCTTGATGGGGCTCTTGTTGACCACCTGAAGCAATCTGAATTTCAAAATAAATAAAGCAATAGATTAGAAAGCATTGACAAAAATAGGAAACCATGGGGCACCTGGGTGGCTTAGTGGGTTAAACCCTCTGCTTTGGACTCAGGTTATGATCCCAGGGTCCTGGGATCAAGCTCCATGTCGGGCTCTCTGCTCAGCAGGGAGCCTGCTTCCTCCTCTCTGTCCCTGTGCCTGCCTCTCTGCCTACTTGTGATCTGTCTGTCAAATAAATAAAGAAAATCTTTAAAAAAAAATAGGAAACCATGATCCTGTAATTTGATGAGATGATTAAAAAGTAAGTTCTCATAAGATATTTATAAATCTCAAAAGAGGAAATAGTGACTGGCAGATACCAGCTTAATTAAGGGATCAAAGTGAGCATCGTTAGTAGTATCACAGCTCAAAACAGTGTGTCACCTGATAGGACACCAGGAGAAGGACACACCAGGAGAAGGACACACCAGGAGAAGGACACCCACCCCATCACTTCTGCAATATTCCTCCTAAAAATGCGTAATTTAATATAATCATGAGTAAGCAAAACACAGATACAAATCGAAGGACATTTGAGAAAATAACTACTCTCATCTTTAAAAGGGTCAAGTCATGAAAACCAAGAAGAAAACTGAAGAGCTGTCCCTCCATGACGGAGAATAAAGATCCATGAACTAAATGCAGTGGAAGGCTCTAAACAGGATCCTTTCATCATAAAGATATTATCAGGACAACTGGTATCACCAGAATAGGATTAGAGGTTCAGATGATGATAATGTATCTATATTAATTTCTTGATTTTTATAGTTTATTATGATGAAGTAAGAGAATGGGAAATGTACTGCATGTAGGCCAATATTCTGCTTGTTCAAAAGGATAAAAGACAAATTTCAGGGGCACCTTGGTGGCTCAGTAGGTTAAAGCCTCTGCCTTCAGCTCAGGTCAGGTTCTCAGGGTCCTGGGATCGAGCCCCATGTTGGGCTCGCTGCTTGGCAGGGAGCCTGCTTCCCCCTCTTTGTCTGCCTGCTTCTCTGCCTACTTGTGACCTCTCTCTCTCTCTTAAATAAATAAATAAAATCTTTAAAAAATAAAGAGAGACAAATTTCAAAACCACATGTACCATAGAAAAAATTCTAAAGTAATGCATTAAACAAAAAAACAGTAAACACACACTAAATTATTAGGTGATCAGGAAGTATCAGGTTAGGTCAGCCCCACTCAAATGTTACAGGGACAAAAAGCTATTTGGACTTTCCTATAAATATCAGATTGTATCAAAAATATTAAAATTTCAGTTGAAGAAAGGATCTGAATTTTAAATAATCATTATCATTCAATTCTTTACATCACATACAGAAGCCAACAATATGACTTCAGGAATCAGAAAAATCTCATTAGGCTCAGCAGGATTGTCATTTCTGATTTTTCACACCTAAGAGGAACAAAGCAGAGCCATAAAGGAATTGTGCCTCTTTGTCAGCTGTAAGAACATTCACTAATCAAAGCTCAGCTTTCTTTCTGCCTCTTGCATACAATTTTGTTGTGCATATTTATCGTGTATCTCCCAAATCCAGACCTAACATAGTATTTGATGCAATATTAACTGTATTAATACCTAATATTTAATACAGTATTAACAGAAATATTAGCAGTAATCATAGCAAACAGTTACTAGGCATTGTTCTCAGCACATAACATTCATTAATTCATTTAATTCACACAGCAAGTCAATAAGATCATGCTAATATCATTCCCATTTTACAATTAAGGAAACTGATACACAGAGAGATTAAGCCACTTACTCAAGCTCATATAACTAGTAAATGTCAAAGTCAGAATTTAGAGTATTTGACTCTAGAGTCACATAAATATTTCTTTATTAAAATTTCATAAATTTACTTCCCTTGAGTGGTTTGTTAAGGATGAAAAACCTAATCTTCCCACAGGATTACTTTTAAAAATCACCCAGGATTACTTTTTAAAATCACTTTTAAAAATCTGGGCAGAGGACATGAACAGACATTTCTGCAAAGAAGACATCCAGATGGCCAACAGACACATTAAAAAGTGCTCCATATCACTCGGCATCAGGGAAATACAAATCAAAACCACAATGAGATATCACCTCACACCAGTCAGAATGGCTAAAATCAACAAGTCAGGAAATGACAGATCCTGGCGAGGATGCGGAGAAAGGGGAACCCTTCTACACTGTTGGTAGGAATGCAAGCTGGTGCAACCATTCTGGAAAACAGCATGGAGGTTCCTCAAAATGTTGAAAATAGAACTGCCCTATGACCCAGCAATTGCACTACTGGGTATTTACTCTAGAGATACAAATGTAGTGATCCAAAGGGGCAAGTCCACCCAAATGTTTATAGCAGCAATGTCCACAATAGCCAAACTATGGAAAGAACCTAAATGTCCATCAACAGATGAATGGATAAAGAAGAAGTGGTATATATACACAATGGAATACTATGCAGCCATCAAAAGAAATGAAATCTTGCCATTTGCGACAACATGGATGGAACTAGAGCATATCATGCTTAGCGAAATAAGTCAAGCAGAGAAAGACAACTATCATATGATCTCCCTAATATGACGAAGTGGTGATACAACATGGGGGCTTAAGTGGGTAAGAGAAGAATCAATGAAACAAGATGGGATTGGGAGGGAGACAAACCATAAGTGACTCTTAATCTCACAAAACAAACTGAGGGTTGCTGGGGGGAGGGAGGTTGGGAGAAGGGGGGTGGGGTTATGGACATTGGGGAGGGTATGTGCTTTGGTGAGTGCTGTGAAGTGTGTAAACCTGGCGATTCACAGACCTGTACCCCTGGGAATAAAAATATATGTTTATAAAAAATAAAAAATTTTAAAAAATCTAGTTTCTTAAAAAATATATATCAGCATCTAAGAGGAATATAAACCAACATATCTTATTTTCATTAAATTTTATAATTTAAGTCGTATCTTTATTAGATGCACTTTTTCTGTTTTTATAAAAGTCATCAGTTTTTAAATAAATAGAAATTTTGATTGAAATATTTTATGCATTTTTTCTTATAAGTACAATCTCACAAACTGAATGAAACCATTCAAAACTAAATTCTGAAAATGCCATGATATATTAATTCATTGCTTCAACAAATATTACTGAGCAAGCATTATGCACCAACACTATTTATTCAAGACACTGGACAGAAGATTCCCAAAAAGGAAAAAGCAGTCAATTAAACTAGTTAGATTATACAGAGATCTCACTAGTAAATCCAGTTTTTTAAATAAGATGTAAAAAGTTTCATTCATTCCTTCATTCAAAATATACTTATTTTTTAGTATGTACTAGAATGTGGTTGTAGGTATAAGGAAAAGCACAACAATGACAAAAAAGAATAAAAACAAGCTTAAGCAAGTCACCAAGAAAAACATCCCAAATATTGTCACTAAACTATTTTAGCAAATGTAAATGCTTGAAGTCTAAGCCATTCATTGGCTTATGTGAGTCCAAGGATCTTTAAAAGCCCCTATAGGAGCAATAACTACTGACTTCAGGTAGTGTGGACACCTGTTCAGAAAATTGTTTTCAGATGAAGAAGATCTTTCAATGTCCCCAAATCATGCCACTATGGTTGGACACCTATACTTAGCACCAGCCTTGCCTCCCCTCTCCGTCTGTGTGTATTGCAGGTCCTAGGTTTAGTCAAAATGAAAAGACTGCCACCTACTGAAGTACAGGCAACTACATTTGGAATCTTGAGGCATGTTTAATTTAACCCTCTAGACTCAATCCTTTTTCTATTGCAGACATCACTTATCCTAAGGCACTTCAGATAACCAGCATGTAGCTTGTGACAGGCAGTTGATCAGAAATAAATCTCACAAAATCCACTCCTTGACTAACAAAATAAAGTAATAATAAGATAATTCTCAGCTCAATAAAATTAGTTAAAGCAGCATAACAAATTCCTTGACATATCTCCTAATATAAATATTGAAATTGTGTTTCCCTATTCACCTTTTCTGCCCATTGAGGCTGTTAACAACCTTTGTCTTGCTAAAACAGTAAAATCAAAATTGTCAGTGAAAGGGCTATAAAAACTATCAAAAGAAAGGAGGACGAATCATAAAGATTTCTTACGCCTTTCTGTGTTTGCATCTTCATCCAGTATCATCTGTAACTCTTGCTATCTATAACTTCATAAATCTCACCCCATAGATAAAAGTGAAAAGTGTCTTCAAAACTCATACTATGGCGAGCAAGTGACAATCATATCACTGACAGTGAGAGGGATTCTTTTTCATGAGGAATAATAGGAAAAAAATCAGGCTTTTCCCATTAATCATAATTACGTGAGGTTTAAAGAAAAATTAATGTTGAGAAATCAAAAATTCACTCATTAGGTAAAAGTAGTAGATCACCTTCAAATTCACTATTCAGGAAAGTTGGCATTCATTGGTTAAAAAGGAAAAGGGACAGATGCAGGTACCACATAATTTACAGAAAGGTTACCTGAATGATGCCAAACATTCTCCAAATACAAATAAAAGCTTGATTAATGTCTTAACAGCCAATGAAGCTCATTTAAATTAGCTCATGGGGGAAAATGTAATTCTTAAACTAAGCTAATAAGTCTCACTAGTCCTTGAACTAAATTAACTTTATTAACTTCATTGTTTAAATTCATGATTACTTAACACTTAAAATGTGTTTACTATTAGAAACTCAATAGTTGATTTCATTATCTTAATAAGCCATTAATCAAATACAAGAAAAAAAAACTAAGTCACATCTGCCAACTTCTTAATGTGTCACTTTTTTTGGAACTGGCCTGATTCCCACTTGTGTACATGTATATTTTTATATATATAATATATATATTCTATGTCCTAAAATATTTTGCTATTATTTTAAGATTTCAATAGGGGCATGAATTTTATATACAAATAAATCAGAGCTCTCAAGTTACTTCTGAAGAGCCAAACTACTGTATTTGCTACAAAATTTCTAAGGATAACTCTTTCCCCCCCAAATTAAGTGCATACAGATATGGATGTTTTCTTTTAGGTAGAAATACTGAAGGTAGTAGCAAAAGCTATTGAAATCTAGTAGTATCTTAGAAGATGCATACTAAGGAATTTAGGGACAAGGAATTTTGAGGTATACAACTTACTTTCTAAAGATTCAGCAAGATAGACAAATAAGGCAAGTACGTCAGAATATTTGCTTAGCCATCCCAATAACAAATAACAACACCAACTCTAGATTTGAGGCGGATATATATATATGTGTGTGTATATATATATCCCAGTATCCACACCAATGTATGTGTGTGTGTGTGTGTGTATGTGTGTATACATATAATTTTAGTATTCTTCCAACTTTCCTGTATGTTTGAAAAATTCTGTAACACATGTCACATGATGGAGACAAGAGATAGCAGACAGTTCAGGAACAGGAGAATATCTGTTTGATATCTTTGAGCAATGCCCAACTTCCAACATGCCGTTTTTGAGTACTATTAATGTGAACTTCAGTCCAAACAAGTATCTTCAACATCGTGCTCTAACACCAGAATTGATGATACCTACAAGATAGGTATATTTCAGTAATGATTTGCTATCCATAGGTATTTCAGGGTCTTATTTTTAGGAAGTCAAAAAATAGATAGAAAGACTCATCAACTGTTATGCAAAGTCAGGCATCCAAATCAGTAAAGAAGACTGAAGAACAGATATTCAAAGGACTAGTCAAAGAGTTGGATAGACATGGCCCTTTGAAAAGCATTCTCATCACTTTGAGCTCACTCTAATCAACAGAACCTCAGGACTAAACTGTGGGAAATAAAATACCTAAATCCCTTAGCATATTAACGCATATGTAAGCCAGGTTAGTCCAAATGGTCATTTTAAAAAGTAGACTTATTTTCTACCTCTGGAATGTAAAAGAAAGAGCTCTACATGGACCTGCTCCTAAGGGAAACTGGTAAAAATAATTTTTTTAAAGATTTATGTATTTATGAGAAAGTGTGCATGAATGGGAGGAGGGATGGAGGGAGAGAATTCTCCAGCAGACTCCCCTCTAAGCATAGAGACTGATGCAAGGCTCAGGTCCAGGACCCTGAGATCATGACCTGAATCCAAATCAATGGTCAGCCACTTAACTAACTGAGCCACCCAGACACCCCAATGGTAAACATTTTTTTTAATTTTATTTAAACTCTCTGGAAATGCTCATAATGTCATAGAGCAAATAAAGAAGTATTTGAATCAAGAAAATCTACTAAAACCCAGAAAGAACAGTGAGTATTTGTGGTATCTGTACTATAAACTGATCCCTCCTTCCTCCAATCCAACCTAGCATAGTAAAAACTCTATTTTAGTTTGATGTGGTGCAGAATACAGGGCTCTTCTCTTCCAGCAACCAGTCAGGAGTTACAGTATTTGGGGTATATTATCAGGAGGAGCAGGACATCAGCCTTTTTCATCTCCTCCTCCAGCTGTCTACTGCAGAAACTAAATTCTAGGTAGTGCGGCTGAGAAGTCAGGAACTCCCTTCTTACATCTAGCCTCCACTTGTGGAGCAGAAGATACTGAGGACACTGCCTTCACCTGGCAGAGGTCTAGAGCAGTCAAGACAGGTCAAAAAGAGAAACAAAAACCAAGTCTACTATGCTGCCAACCCTAATGCTAAAGTAGAGCTGTTACATAGAAAAAAGCATGACACTGTTTTTGCCCCCAGCTCAAGAGCTCTAGCAAAGAGGATTGTCTGGAGGAGAAAAAAAAAAAATGGCCATAAAACAGAGAGCTCTGAAGCTCCCCCAAAAAGAAATGCCCAGGGAAAACTCGAAGACTGTGGAGATTTTCTTGAAAAGCCACTAATAGAAAATTGGTAGCTTAATTAGAGATATAATCAAATCACTGGCAAACTAGTTTACCAAAAAGAAATAGAGGGGGAAAAAAAAAACAGCTAGGAACTCTACTGTGGTCAGAACAAACCTCAGTACTGACCTCAAAAACTAACCCTGAAAAGGCATGTGGACTGGTCTATGAAGCAATTTATGCACCAAGGCACTGTGGAAAATAATAAAGCAATCAGCTGGGATTTAGTGAAGCTTTACAGCTAGGTATGGTCAGGGGGAAAACAGTGTGAAAGAAGCTTGCTAATACCACTGTCATCCCAGAGTGATTAAGCACTTGCCCAAGTGACTGTGCACATGCCTTCTCAGGAGTAACATCACGGGGGGAAACAGACTTCACTAAAACCATTCAGCCACCTACTAAACAAATCAACAATCATACAACAGTATCAAGTCCAAATGGCAGAGCAGTACCCAGGGTCACTATATTATTTTATAAATATGTAATTATATATTATATACAATATATTATTTAAACATATGACTAGTTATCAACAAAAATTATGAGATATGCAAAGAAACATGAAAGTGTGACTCATGCACAGGAATGGCAACAATGAACCTAAACCATCTGAGAAGGTGACCAAAAACTGGATTTAATAAATACTTTAAATATGCCGATGTTAAAAGAACTAAAGTCAACCATAATCATGATGACAGTGCTTTACCAAATATACAATATCAATAAATAAATACAACTTACAGAAAGAGCCACATGGAATTCTGAAGTTGAAAAGCACAATAACTGAAATTAAAAATTTACCGAGGGGGCTCAGTGGTAGATTTGAACTGACAGAAGAAGGAATCGGAGAACTTGAAGAAGAGAAGAGCTCATGCAGTTTGAAAAACAGAGCAAAAGAAGAAGGAGTAGGGGGGAGGAGGAGGAGAAGGAGAAGATTAAGCAGAGCCTCAGAGAAAATGGAATGCCATGAACCACACTAACATACACTCATACTAGGAGTGCCAGAAAAAGAGACATCAAAAGAAAAAGAAAGGATATTCATAGAAACAATGCTTGAAAACTTCCCAAATTTACTGAAGAATAACAGGCTTAACGTTCCAAAAAACTTACCAAACTCCAAATTGGATGAACACAAAGAGATTTACACCAGACGCAGCATTGCAAAAACTCTGAAAAACAAAGACAAGGAGAAAATCTTAAAAACAAAACAAAAAGAAAAGAAAAACAATTCTTCATCTACTAGGGAATTCCCATAATAATAATAATAATAATAACAACAACAACAGCAGCAAACTTCTCTTCAGAAACAGTGGAGATCCAAAGAGTGGAAAACCATGTGCAGAATATTAAAAAAAGAAACATAAAGCTGCCACCCAAGAATCCAATATCCACATTAACTGTTCTTTTTTTAAAGGGGAAGGTAAAATAATCTCAAGTAAACAAAAACTGAGAAAACATTTTTATAGCACACCTACCTTATAAGAAATAATAAAGGAAATTGTACAAATAAAAAACAAGTGACCCTAAACAGTAATTCAAATCCATGTTTAAAAAAATATATATCACAGAGCACTGGAGAAAGTAATACGTAATTATAAAAGAGAGTATAAATACATATTTCTTCCCCTTCGTTATCTTAAGTAATTTAAAAAGCAATTATATAAAGAAGTGTGTGTTGATTATACTTTTGCGCCTGTAATATGCAGAAATGTAATCATACACTGGGGTATTTTTCCTCAGTGAGACAAATTACTTACTGAAACATGCTATAATGTAGATAATCCTTGAAAATATTACAGTAAGTGCTAGAAGCCTATCACAAAAAACCATGTGTTATATGCTTCTAATTTCTAAGAAATATTCAACATAAGCAAATCTATATATTCAAAAAGTAGATTAGTGAACAGTCAATGTTTAGCAGTGACAAGGATGGAGGGATCAAGTAGGGGGAGCTGATAGCTAAAAGGTGGAGGGGTTTTTGATGGGTAAGTAAAATGTTCAAAAACTGATTCTAATGTTTGTTGAACAATTCTGTGAATATCCTGTCGCTAAAAACTAAAAATGGGGAATTGTATAGTATGTGAATTGTATTTCAGTAAGGTTGTTACCCAAAAAAAAAAAAAAAAAAAGTCTCACTTTTCCTTTCTCTCACTTTAATGAATTTAATCAGCAAATACATGGGTTTTTTTTTCCAGTCAACATATAAATTATTAATGGTGGATACTGTAATAATAAATTCTAGTACTTGAGATACTCCTATTATGAGAAAATACAATTATACAATTTTATTAAGAATTTTATATATATATACATATATATATAAACACTACATTAACATATAGTGTGCTGGTGGATTTTATAAGAAGAGAGACCTATAAACGCTTAAAAAATCAGAGGAAACATCTGAACTGATTCCTGAGAAAGTATGGGGTAGCGGGCAAAACAAAACCAGCTGTATACCAAGCTGTGCACAAGTTTAGAGACAAGAGAAACTGTATGACCTGCCCTCAAATTACAATCACACAGTCCGGCTAGAAAGCAAAATTCAAGGAAGAGAAGAAAGGCTTAAGGACAACAATGTAAGTAGAGACCAGGTTTTCTGGTCAATTGGCAGAAGTGGAGCTAAACTTGATGATTATGAATGGGTACCACCAAGTTCAGCAGTACCATAGCGTCCCCTACCGTGTCCCCTTTAGCTACTGATCCCAGTTAGTATGTCTTACATGTGTTGCAGCCAGTATCAGAAATGCATGAAGCATTAGGAAAAATTTTATTTGCAGTTTATATTCAATGTTTCTGAAATGCCCTTTTTCCTCAGTCTCAAATGTTCACATTTCCTCTTCAAACCAAATCACCTGGTATCATTTTCTTTATAGGTCTTAACTCTGTTACATTCAGATATTGTTTTCTTCTCCTGCTAGACTATCACTGCCATAAAAGCAGAAAACCTATCTTTCTTGTCTTTGCTGCATCTTCAAGGCCTGAAACAGAATATGATATATAGCAAGCACTCAACAATATATGTAAATGAAGGGAGACTTATTTTTTAATAAGATTTTATTTATTTATTTATTTGCCAGAGAATAATAGCACACAGGAGTGGGGTTCAGGGGAAAGTAGAGAGGCAACAGGAAACCCAATGTGGAACTCGATCCCTGGATGCTGGGATAATGACCTAAGCTGAAGGCAGATGTTTTACTGACTGGACCACCTCAGTGCCCAGTGAATGAACATTTATTAATCTCCCATTAGTTCCCAATTTTTTATCTGTTTAAATTTTTTTTAAAAAATTGAGATTATATTGAATCAATACACCTTTAAAAAGATTTCCCATGAGTGGAAAGGGAGTTGATGCAGGAGAGGGGCAAGGAAAGGGTCAAAACACTGTTGTTCTTTTCAAACGCTAGTTTTTTAAAAGACTGATATCATTATCCTTGAGGAAGCTGAGAGCAGACTGTCTCTTTGGTCTGAAAGAGTCTTGTCGAAGTGTTGACCTTCAGAGCACATGTCAGACACAACTGGTCTTCCTAGGTAAGCAAGAATCCAAAGCTCCATCTGGATTTTCTATTTGCCTTTGTAATATTTAGTTTTGAGAAACCTGACTTACATGGTTGCCATGGAAATGAGTACAATGGTGAATCATGAAGCCTTCCAGAAGAGCACTGCATAAATGTAAGGAAGTGCTATTTTTATTAATGTTTGTTTTAAAAAATTGGTAATTCTCAGAGTAAGAAAGACACTATAGAAAATGAGAAAAGTTAATTATTGCGGTTCTTACCCAGGTTGTGTTTTGTAATTCTATGAAAAATAAACAAATACGTTGTTGCAATGAATCAAAGCAAATATAAGACTACATCTATATGTTAATTTATTATTTTATAAATATAAGTCTATCATAAATCATAAGCCTATTGAATCAATAGGCCCAATATAATAGCAATTTATTTCAAATGTGTGCATAGGTTTTCTTGTCCAGTCTCAACCTTAAAAGGTGTGTCCACTTTCTTTTTAAAGCCCAGTATGCACTAAATAAACAATCAAATAGATAAATAAAATGTAATCATTAAATTGGCAACTGTGAAAATAAACTAGCTTTATTTTCTAAGCAGCTTTTGTTGCCTTCTGATATAAAAAGAAATAAGTGGGGCACCTGGATGGTTCAGTTGTTAAAGTGTCTGCTTTCGGCTCAGCTCATGATCTCAGGGTGCTGGGATCAAGACCCGCATGCAGCCCCGCATCAGGTTCCCTGCTGGTCGGAAAGCCTGCTTCTCTCTCTCCTACTCCCCCTGCTTGTGCTCCCTCTCCCACTGTCTCTCTCTGTCAAAGAAATAAACAAAATCTTGAAAGAAAGAAAGAAACAAACAAACAAACAAACAAACAAACAAGTACCAATCTGTCAACTCAATATGGCAACCATAGTAGAAAACCAGTATTACATGAAATGCTTATTGACCAGAATTGGGGACAATAAAAAGAGCCACAGGTTATAATCGGGTTTCCCAGATGGAAAATGAACACCAAGGAACAATACTCCTCACCTTCCTGTGATATATTTTTAACTATGTTTTCTTTATTTTTGGTCTATATAGAAATTTTCTTTATCAAGTTTAATAATTATAAATTGACTTTATTCAGAATATATGTAATAACTACAGTGAATCGGTAGAATGCTTTCCCACCATGATTAGTAATAGTAACTTATGATGGTCCTTCTGATTTCAAAATAAATGGTTTCTTTATTGCATTGTGGCTACTGCCATTTTTGAAGACTATTATCATACCTAAATGGTATTTCTTAAACATAATATGTTTTCCTCTTTTGTTCCAAAGCTAATTTTAGAATCCTTTTGTCATTTAGACAAAAGAAACTAATCGTGAGAAGCTAAGGTGAAACTTATCCACAGGTCACTAGTTTGCCAGATATTAAGGGATATTTGTCACATAGCATGCTTCCCCTTATAATGCCAACAAGTATAAAATAAAACCTCATTTTCAACTTGAACTTTTCAGCCCTGACTGTGTTCTGGGGTTTCTTTCTATAAGAGGTAAATGTCTTTTTCTACATGAAGTATGGGAGGATTTAAGAATTACCTTTAACATTCCTACAATTATAACTCATTTGAACTTGAGAAGTCTCATTCACCCTCCTAAGAATGCTATATTATAAGATCAATAAATAATACAAAACATATTTGCCTGTTATGGAAGGTCAAGAAAAGTAATTTTCTTCTGGTGATAGGGAGAAATATTAGGAGATGAAGGTAATGTTCAAAAGATTGTGTATGGTTTTGAAGTTACCTGCCATGATAGAATCATCAATAGCCAACCAGGAAGACCTTCATTTGATCATTCAAGCCTTATTGTTCATGAGCATTATTAAGTATTCCCTTGGTTTCTCAGCAAACCTGCTGAGCAGAACATTTTTTTTTTTGCATGAAAAATAATAATCCCCCCCCAAATGTGATACTGATGTGTAGCTATAAGATAAAAGAGATATAAATTTGCACATTTATCAGTTGCTCACTGACCTTGGGTTGTAAGATTATTTTTACCAAAATATGCTTGTCTGTTCCTGAAAAACCAGTTTTGCCAAATGGCCAACCATGGGCTATTGATCATGTGGTCACATCAGACATTGGAAAAACATTTAAACCATAGCTAGAGTGGTATTTGTGAGAATTTCATAAAGAAGGAAAACAACTTCTTAATCTAACTATTCTTTGTTACAAGTTATAATACATTAAAATCATCTCCTTCAGGTATGTCATATTTGCCAACAAAATTTTAATGAAAGCATTTTGGGGTCAAAACTGAAACTTAGAGTCACTGTGCACATGTAGCAAATATGACTCAGAGTACAAGTCGTTAGCTCACTAAGAGAACTTTTATGCACAACCACAAAGGACATGTAGCCAAAAGCATCACAATGGTTGATGTTTATAAAAATCCAAGATCCTAAAAAAAAATTCTGTCATTTCTGAAGAATACTCTTCGGGTTGAGTCAATTTTGACTAGCTTTATGTTTTTAGTATAAAACATGTATGTATTCTTTTGAAAATATCTCCAAAACCCATTCTAAGTTTAAGAGTGATATGAAACTAAATCTAATCCATGATCCCTCTATAAGGGCAAATCTTTCATTCTAAAACCATGTTCCCCACTCAGTCATAAGACATTTATTAGAATTTACTATGGGCCAAGATTTGTAATAGGAACTGAGAATACAAAATAAATAAGCCACATTCCTTACTCTCAAATAATGGGGAAGTGAGGCACACGAACAGATTGCATTATCCTGTAACAGGATGACATCCAAAGGAAGGCTGATCTACCTGGGAATGTCAAGAGAATGTCCATAGACAAAATGGTGCATTAACCAAAGCTAGATGAATAAATTTGCTATACTGAGAAAATATAATCTGTGAAAAGAGCATAGGTTTGGAAAAGTATTGAGTTTTGTGGTAGGTGTGCTCATGGGTCATCTGAAAATTGTCAAAACTTTATAGAGTGCAAAGGGCAAAGAGCTAATATAGCTGAAAGAGAGATTTGTTTCCATATTTTTAATATTTTCAATGGTGAAGAGATAGCAGTTGGAACACAGATTCAGTTATAGTAGGGATAACATTAAGAGGCCTAATCAATAAACTTTGTAATTAAGTACATTGGTATATGAGGGAAAGTGAGGAGGGGTAAAATTTTAGAGTAAATCTCTAAAGGCATGAAGGTGAAGAGGGGGCAGGTAGTAAAATAGAATGATTTTCTGGAAGCCAAGAAAAGATTATATCAAGGAAGAAAGACAAGAGACCCTTGTCAAGACCATGAAAACTGAAGAAAGATCAAAGAAGAAACTAAAATAGATCACTGGACTTAGCAATCAAAAAATTAGCCACTGGACTTTTCAAGAAGACTTTCTGTACAGTAGAAATATAAGCCTGGTCAGTGGGCTGAAGGGTAGGAATGAGGTGTTGATGTGAGAAGAATAAATTTATGCTAACTAGCCTCCGAGTTCCTGGAAAGATGGAAGATGACCAGTGCAGCCTAGCTAAAGGCAATGATAAACACAAGCTTACTGTTGATGTTTTATTTTATTTTTGTTCAGAGAAAGAATAGCAAATAATGGGCTGTTAAACAAAAGAACTTTTAAACGAAGTGACAGCAGAGAGGCAAACTTGCATGTACAAAGTCCTAAAGAACTGGGAGGAAAAGAGAGGCTTAGTCTTAAAAAAAAGGAAGCCGTGCTGCTTGCTCTCAGATAACAGATACAAGGACACTTGGAAGGACAAGTACGTTTAGGAACAGAAAGAAGAAAACTGATAAAATTTGCAAACTCATAGCTCCTTTCTTTGGACTGTAAGCTCCTCTTTAAAGAGATATTAAAAGACAATCTAGTATTGTGTTACATATATGTATTGAGTCACAGGGTACTTAACAAAATAGGATGTTTAACTAAGAACTCCTCACACAACTAAAAACTTTTGGCTACGGGGCACCTGGATGGCTCAGTGGGTTAAAGCCTCTGCCTTCTGCTCAGGTCATGATCCCAGGGTCCTGGGATTGAGCCCCGCATCGGGCTCTCTGCTCATTGGGGAGCCTGCTTCCCCCTCTCTCTCTCTGCCTGCCTCTCTGCCTACTTGTGGTCTCTCTCTGTCAAATAAATTAAAAAAATCTTTAAAAAAATAGTAATGTTTAAAAAAATAAAAACTTTTGCTAGAGATTTACATATAAACTCAATGGTCTTTTAAAAAATATTGTCCTTGGGGCGCCTGGGTGTCTCAGTGGGTTAACCTCTACCTTCTACTCAGGTCATGATCTCAGGGTCCTGGGATCGAGCCCTGCAACAGGCTCTCTGCTAAGCCCTCTCTCTCTGCCTGCCTACTTGTGATATCTCTCTCTCTCTCTCTGTGTCAAATAAATAAATAAATAATATTTACTAAAAAAAGAATAATAAATTAAAAAAATATTGTCCTCTCACTCATTTTTTGTTTTTATTCTACCTTAAGAAGCAAATCTGAAAAACTAGTTCATTCAAATGTTGTTCCTTAAAAGCACAGTTAATTCACAAATTTCAAAGATTACTATTGTCTTTAGGAGGCATGTCCCATGTTTTCTAGGGGTCCCTCTGGGGATTATCTGATTCTATAAACTGAACATTTTGATTTTCTACTGAGTAAACTATTTTATATCTATATAAATATATCTATATATTTTATATCTTTCTAGTAACAAAAGATAACTTGAAGAAATCTGATAGGAATGCAAATTTTTCTTATCCATAACAATGCAAATGAATTTTGCCAGGTGGAGAATCAATTGGTTTATGTCTTGAAGAGATAAACATGATATTTTATTGTTCTAGATGACACTAATCAGTTTTATATCTATTAGCAAATTCATTTTTACATTCCTACATGTGTGTAGGCATGCACAAACACACACATCAACTCTTCAATTTCTCCTTTAAATTGTTTCCTTCACTAATTAATGAATTTTTAAAATTCTTTGATATGTGTTCAATTTATATTTTTAGGACAACCATAAGTTTGGTTTTTTTTTTAAAGTTTTTTAACTTTATTTTATATTTTCAATGTTCCAAGATTCATTATTTATCCACCACACCCAGTGCCCCATGCAATACGTGCCTTCCTAATTACCCACCACCAGACTTACCCAACACCCCCCAAACCCTCGGTTTGTTTCTCAGAGTCCACAGTTTCCCATGATTTGTCTCCCCCTCCTATTTCCCCAACACCCTTCTTTCCTCCCAATGTCTTCCGTGAGTTTGCCTTTTTAAAATTGAGGTTTAACACAGCTTAGTTAAGTGAACTGGATAACTACATTTAAGAAATACCTGTCTAGAAGATTGTTCTCTGTATTTTCTAAATAAAACTCATTATATTAAACTCACATCACTTAATAAAATAAATTTATAGTTAGCCTCCCATTCATATGGATTTACCATAAGAATATATTCCTTTTTGTCAAACAAGAAGTCAAATATATCTAATCAAATTAGAACTACACATATTTGTATAGTAATAGAATATATTATTGAACTATACATATTTTTTTAGTAATAGAACCTCTACTTTATTGAGAAAGAAATGTTACACAGAATAAGTATTAGCTAGAATGTTGAAGAGTATATCCTTAGTCACTGCAGAGCTATTTTTACAATAAAACCTGCACTTTGTCTAACAAGTTCCCTTGGGAATTAAGAAAAAACACATTGATATGGAAAAAATGCAGTTGGAAATTTCAGCCTAACAACTAGCTTCACGTTTAGGGTAAACATTCTCAACCTATTTTGCCCTAAGTCTTAAGGTAATGAAATAGAAGAAATTATTCAACTCTTAATTATATCTGTAAAATAAAATTCATGTAAAAATGAATTACTTGAAAAGCAAGTATAGATTAGCAAAATGTGAACCTGATCCTTTTAAGAAAATAGGAATGGATTTACTGATCTTAATTCACTTAAATTTACTGCAAAATTTAATTTTGCATAAAAATAACTTATTTTATGAACTCTATTTTACCTCAAAAATAAACATTTTCATGATTCAGAGAATACATTATTCTGATTACCAGAAGTGTTCACCTCACCTACTTAGTGATTCATATAGACAGACTCACTTTAAATACACAGAAAAAGCCATTTATAGAATGACCATATCAATAAGAAATAAAGCAAATCACACTATTATTTGACTCTAAACATATGACTGTGCAATGAGATTTTACAACTCAGTCTTTTAAGAGACAACTGTAATTATGGGAAGAGCATCCTCTAAATTTTTCAATACTTGAGATTTTGTTTACATCCATGCCTTAATATTTTACCATGATTAAGGATAGTACTTTTTTTTTTTCTTAAAGACTTATTTATTTATTTGACCGAGAGAGAGAAGAGAGTGGGAGTGGGGGAGGAAGAAGGGGAGTGGAAGCAGGAGAAGCAGACTTCCCACTGAGCAGGGAGCCTGATGTGGGGCTCGATCCCAGGACCCCGGGATCATGACCTGAGCCAAAGGCAGGGGATTAACCACTGAGCCACCCAGGTGCCCCAGGATAGTACTTTTTAAAAAAAAGACCCAGGATACAATTTGAAATGGAAAACTTGGGATGCTTGGGTGGCTCAGTTGGTTAAGGGTCGGCCTTCGACTCAGGGTCCTGGGATCGAGTCCTGCGTCAGGCTCCCTGCTCTGTGGGAAGCCTGCTTCTTTTTCTCCCATTCCCCCTACTTGTATTTCTTCTCCTGCTATCTCTCTCTCTCAGACACATAAATAAATAAAATCTTTAAAAGAAAACAACAACAACAAAAAAAAGGAAAACTCATATAAAATAACATAAAATGTCAAATGAGTAAAATATTATATAGATATTATATACACACCCATATATAGGCATATATACATGTATAAATATATATTTTATTGTATCTAATTATATATTATATATTTTATTATGTATATTATATTAGATATATAAACTGGAAGAAAATTCTTTGAATTCTGGGCTGTTAATAGCAACATTTCCGAGCCAGTTTTTGTCACTTCTTCATAATTGTTTTTAAATTTTTGACACCAAAATGAAGATTACAAAAAAATAATAATAATCCATGCTTCTCCATTTGTCACACATTAGGCTATACATATTTTTCTGTCTTCAAAGTTGCACCTGTCATTTCTTCAGTCTAGTATGTCAGAAGCTCAAGAGGAATCCTGATTCCCACTGTTTTCACAATTGTTTCTACCTTTATAATTGAATTGAACTCACTCAGAATGGCTAAAAGCTTCTAGTTATGGCAGGTTTTCTTGTTAAGACCTTGTCCCTGATACATTATAAATGTTTTACATCCTTCTATGCCCCTTTCAAGTAAGTCACATGGCTCCACTGTTACAAAAAGAAACCACTCTGAAACCATGTCCATAACTAACTGGAAGCATATGGGCCTGACGATTTGCAAAGTTAGCATGGAATTGATTATTTTTCAAGGACTAAAGAACATATTTTCAGTAGTTATCAAACTAGAAACAAATACCCTTCTCCTAATAGACATTTTATTTACAAATTATTATAATCCTTGAGTTCTATTTGGTTACAAGGTAAATGTATAAAATGAAAATGGCATTTATAAAGGCATTTTTGGTGTACTGGAATGATTAAGAAGCATTAATTTTAATCTCGTATTTAGGGAAATCACAAGGATATGTGCTATCATTTCTGCAGCCAAGGGAATCTTAGAAAATGGTGGACTGAATGACTTTCAGCTTGGTTAGCCTTTCAGTTCTCACCGCTCACCTTTGCTGAGAAAGTAGCTGCTGAGAACAGGTAGATAGGGTCTGGGAGGGTGAACATAAGGTCCCAATTCTGTCTTCCTCCTGACAAAGATAGTTTCTCTGGACCACAGGTGGATCAGAACAGCAACAGAGAGGCCTAAGACAGGTATTAGATTGCCACAGCAGGACTGGTCACTGGAGCCCAAACACTCTCAGTAATTACTGAAGAGGGGGATTGAGATAACCCCCATCTGTTAGACTAAAAGACTAAGAACACAGGGAGCAGAGAAACTTTCTCCTACGTATCCAGGAGATAGTGCTACAACATCAAACCATGTGTTCAGAGAACACGGTAACTTACACAGGCTGCCAACAGTGAAGGTACCGAGTAACCAGCATACAAAGAAAAACTGCCACAAGCTCAGTGAGACCCCATCAAGACAAGAGAAGAAATGGAAAAGTAAGATGAGCCCTGAAGGATAAGAAAGATTCTGGAAGGGGAGGAGAACAACATGATCAAAACTAAAATAAGGACATAAGAGCACAACACATTTAAGAAAAACACAAAACAACTTTCTGGAAATAAAACACATCATTTTCAAGCTAAACAAATGTGCCCAAGTAGAGAAAAAGTTACTGATGACATCTGAATTAGTAGAGTAACTTCCCTTTCTATTTAAAATAAAACTGCAATTTCTTACCAGGGCTTGTAAGGTCCATTATAATCTTGCATTTCACTGCTCTCTGACCTAGAATCTAATTTGTCTCCCCATACTGTATTCCAGACACATTTTTTTAAACACCACCTTACACACCATAGGCATGATCATGTCTCCAAGATTTTGCACTAGAGATCCACATGCCTGGTTCCCTCATTTCATTCCAATCTTTGTTCAACTGTCGCCTCATTAGAATATCACTAGTCTCCCTTTCCAAAACTGCTACAGGCATACTCTCTCTAAATACTTATCTATGTTTGTTTATCTTTATAGTATGCATCATCAGCTAGTATACATTTAATTATTCATTTTTAAAAAATTAATCTTTTCTCGAACAAGAATATACATGAATATACTCTCAAGAGCATGCCTGAATCCCTAGGGCCTAGAATAATTCCTGGGACATGGGAGGCACTCAATGAAGTCATTGAATCAGTGAACAAAGAAGTGGATGAATAAGTGCTGTGAAAGTTTTATTTAAAATACCCTCTCAGGGCACCTGGGTTGTTCAGTCAGTTAAGTGTCTGCCTTCAGTTCAGATCAGGATCCCAGGTTCCTGGGATCCAGACCCCCATCAAGCCGCACCTCGAGCCCTGGATGGGGCTCCACACTCAACAGGGAGTCTGCTTCTCCCTCGCCGTCTTCCCCTCCCCTGCTTATATGTGCTCTCTCTCAAATAAATAAATAAAATCTTTTAAAAAATGAAATAAAATATCCTCTCAATATCCCCCAATGGCTTCAGTTCTTGATCTCTGTTAAAAAGCAGTGGAAATGAACTCCTGTATTATTGTGCATGTGCATATCAGTGCTGAAATAATGATGGCAAATACAGCAAAAAGCCGTGGCTACTAGGAAAATATTTACTACTGTGGTGAATTGCATTATTTATTCACAGTCACTTGCTTCCTCTTCAACCTTCCCATGCTGCTCGGTAGTCAGATTATACTTGCATTGCCAGTTGATTCGGGCTTGGTTATGAGATTTGCTTTAGCCAAAGAAATGTTAATGGATATGCCTTTTGCTGCATGTGGGCAAAGGCTTGAAAAGTAGTGTGATTTGGGGCTGGTGGTGTTGCTCTGAGACCATCACCATGAAAACTGATTGTTCAAAAGAGTGGTTGGCTACTCTCTCAGCTTTGGTTCTAGGGAAGATACATGGAGCTCAGGCAATCCCCACAGAATTGAAGCCTTCATGCAGCCACATAACATGAATAAGAAATAAATATGCATTGGTATATGCCCCTGTAGTATTGGGGATGTTCTGCTACACCAATAGATGAACAATACAACTACTTCAGTGTTTAATATATTTGCAAAAATAAAATAGAAGTGATAAGTCTGTGTCATTTATTTGCTACTGTATCATCAGTGGCTAGATCAATGTCTGGCATATAGTAGGTGTCCAACTAACAGCTGTTAAATAAGAAGGGCTACATGAATATCAAATAAATCTTAGCACAATCACCCAGTACAAGCAAGAGTCTGTAAACATTTCAATGAGAGTTTTACCTTATGAGATCAAACCCTGATGAGTTCTTAGCATGAAACCTGTTTTCTGACTAGCAGACAGTTCTTCTCTCATTACCTCATACTTTGAAGTCAGCCACCCACACTTAAGTGATAACACCTAATTGAGCTGACAGCTGAATATGCATCTGAATGAGCACCAGAGTTGGTTAGTATCAATATATTCTTAAATTGGTATTCGAAGTCAGTTTTAATTTGAATCAACTCTCCCTCCTTGATTTCAAGATGGCTTCATTCTATGTGGCATATTCTAGAATGAAAGAAGTAAATAAGGGAACTCTGTGACCATCCCTAGATCCTTTGTCTCCAAAGATTTTTTTTTAAGATTTTATTTATTTTTTTGACAGAGAGAGACCACAAGCTGGGGGCGGGGTGGGGGTGTCAGGCAGAGGGAGAAGGGCCTCCCTGCTGGACTCGATCCCATGACCCTGGGATCATGACCTGAACTGAAGGCAAACACTTCACTGACTGAGCCACCCAGGTGCCCCTCTCCAAATATTTCTTAATCTTCATCTTCTAGACTCAGTTCAGTTACAGTTCCTGGCTGTTCACAGTTAGGTGGAAACACAACTAGTTAGTAACTTGTTGAGGGGAAGCGGCATGGTCACTTCTGGGCCAAAGCATGTACTTGCTGGTTTGAGATATTAAGAGTTCTATCATTCTAGCACTATGGTGAAGAGGGCCCCACAAGGTACCTGCTCCCTTAGCTAAAGTCTCTGTGGAATTATAAAGAACAAGTAAGTCTCTGCCAACCCATCAAAGATATATTGTGTGAATAAAACAATTATACCCTTGTTTTAAGTCACTGAGACTTTTTATTGATTGATTGATTGATTGATTGATTTGACAGAGAGAGAGAGATCACAAGTAGGCAGAGAGGCAGGCAGAGAGAGAGGATTAAGCAGGCTCCCCACCAAGCAGAGAGCCTGATGCGGGGCTCGATCCCAGGACCCTGGGATCATGACCTGAGCCAAAGGCAGAGGCTTTAACCCACTGAGCCACCCAGGTGCCCCTATCACTGAGATTTTTTAGACTGCTTACTACCATGCTTGTCTTAGTGTAATCTAATTAAATAAAATAAGTGAATATATAGATTTGAATATATGTCCTCAGTATGTATGTGCATGCACAACTGGTCTGAAATAATATAAAACTAATTAGTAGTTAAGATGTATATTTATTAATTATAATTAATTAAATTAGTAGCTATATAATCATCAATTATAAATAAATATTAATTATATAATTGAAACTTATAAAGGGGATTTTAACATTTATACACTTTTATGGGTTCTTTTTAACAGTATGCATGAAGTAATAAGTTTTCAAAATAACAATAAATACAACCTCTACAACCCTGAGGGGAAAAAAGAGTATCTTTGAATAGAAAAGGGTAGAAACAAGGTAAGGAGCTCTGTTTGGAATAAAGAACCAGAGTGGAATCTCAGGTCAAGGATCAGCTTCCTGCCTATGATTTCACTTTCATTTAGTATCTGGGAGTGAAGAAACAAGACTCCTGTTCCATCAGCATCTATTTCCTATAAACTATTCAAACTTATAGTGGTTAGGTAGAAAGAATGTACATTAGTTGAAACGTGGGCCCCTCATTCATCCAACATTAATATTGGTATAGCAGAAGAACAGTAGCTAAATCTGAATCAATTCAGAGTCTTAGAGGTAAAGTTTAAGTTAACCTCAGACTACAAAAATGCAGCACAGCTGAAAGGAGCTGGATTTTTTCTGCCTTTGTCCATACTCTTTCACTTTACTTTGCATTAAATCTGACCCTCCCAATGCAGCCATTTTAGCCATCTTTCTAAATTACTATGCTTCTCCATTTTTTTTCTCTTTAATAGCCACTGCATTGTTTCCATCATAGCATTTATCAAAATTTGCAATTGTTATTTTTTATTTGCTTATTGACTGTATTATCCCCTATGACATGTGTTCCATGAGGGCAGAGGCCATGTCTATCCCTTTTAATATTTTATCCCTAGTTTCAGAAAGTGCTAGACACATAGTACACTCAATAAATATTTATTTCATAAATAAGTTTTTAAACAAATCATCATTATTCCATATACAAAATAGGTCTCATGTAACAAACAGGGATAAAATGTGAAAATAATGATAGTTCTACTATTACTTCCCATTGCAGGAATTATCTTAGACAAAATAATTCATTTTTAATGAGCTCTTTGGTTATCACATGCCAAGTAAATGAGATTGTCTTTTTTCCTTCTAGATTTCAGCAAAATATTTATGTTCATTTTGTGGAATTTCACTGGATTATGTACAGAAAAAAGATATGAGGATACTGTCCTTGAAATTTCCATAAAAGTTCAAGATTGTTTAAAGATTTTTGGAATTTTACCAAAAGTAGATCAAAGTCTATACACTTAAAGAATTTGTTTAAACCATCAATTTCTCAAGTTTTTCTTCAAAGACATGCCTTTTGAAAGAATTGATTCTGATAGCATGAGACTGTTTCTTAGCAAGTTGTTTTGAATACCTCTAAAAACTAGCCTATTTTTGTTTGAAACTTTAATTGGAAATCTCAAGGAATTGCTGGCATTTCTAATTTGATTATACAAAGAATAACTCAGGAAAGGGGCATTTTATGTGTAGATTATTTAAAACTCTAGTTAAAAATGAATTTAAAAACCATCCCCTGAGAACTTTTAAAAGAAATACCTGAATTTGTGTAATTTAGATCCTGCAGCAATTAGATGCCCTTAAGTATCTGAAAAATACTATCAAGACATTTTTAAAATTTACAAAAAACGTTTAAGTGTGACTTGTACTTTAAACTAGTTCTTAATCTGTTTCAGAAAAAGTTCATCTTTAATTACTTTCCTGTGGCCAAATTTTCTTACGTAGAATTCTCTCTTGTTCAAAAATACTTTCACAATAACTATTTGTTAGTTATTTTTAACATTAGGGCTAAACAAATTTAACTCAGTCCCCTTCCTGGATTAGTGCTTCATCACCACCATATTAAATGTGGATCATGAGACCATGCCCTGTTTTGGTTAACAAAAAGAACATTTTACTGGACAATCTTCAGTGTTGCTATTACTGCTGCCTCTATAAATGCATTCATTGTATTCACTGTAATCATGAATTCAATGACAAACTGGTTGACCTTCTAAATTTCTGATGCAAATTAATATTCATGAGCAAAGATTATGAGTCTGCTATTTATATTGCTAAAAACTGTCATGGCCAATAGCATCTCTAAAAACTGCTGATCAAACAGCCTGATTCTCCTTATGCAACTGAGAGAAAAGTGGACTTGAGTCTGAATTATCTAGATAAGTCTTAATTCTGGTAGAACCAATCTGAATGTAATGTCTGTCCACAATGTACATATTAGTTATTATGATTTCTTCCAGACAGCATCTGGTAGTCTACATTGAGGTGGAGTTGATGACTAACTAAAGGAAACATGAAAATAGGTCACTCCAGAACTGTGGTTTTCAGTGTGTAGTCCCTGGACCAGCAATATCAGCACTACCAGGGAACTTAATAGAAAGGCTACCCTTAGGCCTACCTCAGACCTACTAAATCAGAAAACCCTAGATATGGACCCAGCAATCGGTGCTCCAATAAGAGCTCTAGTTGATTCTGATGCTAAGATTTGAAAACCACTACATTTGCATCTTCTGCAATAGTCTAGTAGATTCTTGCATGCTGGCATTTCCCCCTTGCTATGGGAAAGTTCAGAGCTTCTCTACTTAGAGATGTTTTTCCCTCCACATGGGCTTTTTGGGCCCTGTGCTTTAGGTTCACCTCCCTAAGAAATGAAGGAGATGTTGGCTAGCTGCAGGTTGTTGACTAGCTACATTTATAACCTTAACCACCTCATACCTGTGACAAAGCTCAGTTCCCAACTGGAAGGTAAATTAAATGAAAGCTAATTTGATCCTAATCAGAGTTGACATCACTGCCAGTCCTCAAATCCAGAACACTTTGTGTTCCAGTCCAGCTCAGTGATTCAGTGATTGTGTGAAAAAAACAAACAAATCAATTGTTGAAGAGTCCTTCCTGGAACTAACCATGTGACTGATGGTCCATGAGGATTCTCTAAATAATCTGATCTCTAGAAAATGAGATCTGGACTTTGTTGTTGTTTTTGGTTTAGTTTTGTTTGTTTTGTTTTATACAGAGTATAGGCAGGCTCAAGTGGGAGTCAGGCAGAGGAAGAGAGAATCTTAAGCAGGCTCCATGCCCAGCATGGACCCAGGAATGGAGCCAACCTCATGACCCTGAGATCATGACCTGAGCCTAAATCAAGAGTCAAACACTTAACTGACTGAGCCACCCAGGTGCCCTTGGACTTTGCATTCTCATCTGAATAATTCACTTTCAATATTTAACAAGGTGCAACCCCTCACTGATGTTCCACCAAAACCAACATTTTCTGCACTTGTTTTGAGATTTTAGGTGTTGCTTTTATTCTGATCAGTAAATATAGGAAATGAGCATATGGTCCAGGAAGGTTTGCCTTTCTGAAAGGGCCATTAAATAAAGGTTGAGAATTGCTGTTTGAAATCATCATATATTCTAAATAACATTGCCTACATATGTCTAAATTCAATTTCTGTGCCACCTTCTGGAATAGCTACCTACTTCATACCACCATTATTCTTGTACAAATGCAATGTTCCAGAGAGCAAAAGGGCTATGCTGAGAAAACATCAGTGCTATTTCAAACTCTGAAAATATTTAACATAAATCCAAAATGGTACTAATGCCAGAGACATTCAATACTTCTTCTAAATGGTCAAATGTAAATGTGAGCTGCAAATGTGACTGAAGAGAAATGACAATTTCCATGAGCCAAAGTCAAAACCAGAATTAAAAACATTTCACCCAGGGGCAGCTGGGTGGCTCAGTGGGTTAAGCCTCTGCCTTCGGCTCGGGTCATGATCTCAGAGTCCTTGGATTGAGCCCCGCAGCGGGATCTCTGCTCAGCAGGGAGCCTGCTTCCTCCTCTCTCTCTGCCTGCCTCTCTGCCTGCTTGTGATCTCTCTCTGTCAAATAAATAAATAAAATCTTAAAAAAAAAATTTCCCCCAAACTCTCCTCATTCTCTTTGTGGAAATACAAATTCCTGGTAACACTTTCCACGAAGTAGGCTTCCATTCCCCAATGATAAGGTTAACACATGTTAACTGCATTTCCATCTTCAATTGTACTTTGACTATTTAAGCAGAATGTGACTGCCATTTTCTACCTCTGAGAGTTTTCAGTCTCAAAAGATGACAGATAGATAGACAGGTAGATATATAGATATATGCATACATATAGTACCCAAGTGGCACAAGAATGATGGAAGTCTGATCTTTTGGAAGTCTGATCTTAACCTAAATTTCACATTGCAAGGATCTCCTAATTTCTGAACTGAACCTTAGGAAACTAAGCTTCTTACCTAAATTTGCATGGTTCCCTAGAGCCAAAGTGAACATTGGGAAAAATTTATCTCTCTTCTTCTTTTCCTCTCTCTCTCAAAAAGAAACGTGCATTACCAATTTGTTTATCGAATTTTTTTTTAAGATTTACATATTTGAGAGAGACAGCCAGCAGATAGAGAGAGAGAGAGAGAGAGAGAGAGTGAGAGCACACAGGTGGTGCAGAGGGACAGAGGGAGAGGAAGAAACAGATGCCCCACTGAGCAGGGAGCCCAAAACCAGAAAATCCCATAACCCTGGGAACAGGAACTTAGCTAAAGACAGATGCTTAACCAACTGAACCACCCAAGTGCCCATTTGAAGAATTCTTAAAATTATCCTCAAATTATGTTCAAACATCCAATTTTTTAAAAAAATGTGCATGTGTGTTTTATTCTGCTAACATAAATAAAACAGCCAAGTAAAAGCCATCTGGCCACCCCCTCCCAAGAAAAAGCAATGTTACTTAACCATTTAGAACTACACTGCTCAGTGCAGCAGTCATGGTGCTAGTAAGTACTTAATACATGGCAAGTCCATGTTGAATGTGCTGTATATAATACTGATTTTAATGATTTAACATGAAAAAAGGAATATAAAATGTCTTGTTAATAATTTTAGGTGGATTAATTATTCAAAATAATATTTTGGATATACCAACTTAAATACAATTTATTAATTTCATCTTTCTACTTTTTTAACATGTCTACTGTAAATTTTTAAATTACATATGTAGTTCACATTACATATGTGTTCACATCAGTATTTCTGCTGGACAGTGCTGTTCTAGAAGTTCTCATTAGTGAATTCAGCAAAGTGAACATCATAAATGACTTGGTGGAACACAAAATTATTGTCAACTTTTTTCACAATCCTCTGATAATCATGACCCTATTCTAGTTCTCTACATCATCTTTTATCATTTTTTATAATTTATATTTTATAAGAAAAAAGTTCACTTCAGGGTCTTTGAATAGCATATATAATATCGTCATAAATGTCTGTTTTTCTATAAACTACTAGTTATATTCCTAATGTTGAAGTGTGTATTTTGGGAATTTCTCCTTTTATACTTTATTTGGGAATAGACTTTATTATTTTTATTGCTTTTCTATAGTCTGCTTTGAGTTTCTCCTTTTACATTTATTAATGTCTTTTGTTCAATGTAATTTTGCAAATTTCTAAAATTCAAATCTTCTTCTTTTTCTTGTTCAACAATAAAAAAATCAATAAAATCAATAAAAATTTATAAAATTTATCAATATTATTTAAAATTTATCAATATTATTTAAAATCAATAAAAATTTATAAAATCAATAAAAATTTAAATGATATAAGCCAGTGTGATAAGTAATACATCAGTAATTCCTCAGATGTACCAGGAGACATATGCCCAGATTAACTCCAAATCATTTTCCTCATCCTTTATCTATCAGTCAAGTTCCTCCAAAATACCTACTGGGTACATTTCAAAGGTGAAGTTAACTAGGTTATGTCTTACTCTCCCTCTAATTTTTACAATTCAGTTTTATGTGACTCTTCTCCTAGCAATATAATACAATGGAGGCTCCATAGTCAGACAACAGAAGTGTCAGTCTTCCTTGAATCCTTAATTCTACTTACCATACCTTCAGCATTAGCTCTTCTCACTTGTACAAGTGAAAGAATAAAAATGTTTCTATAGTTCTGCAGTTTCCTGTCAGTTTTCTTGAAACTCCACAAACTTTTCTTCATGTAGGATCATCTCTAAAACAGTGGGTGTGGATCCACTCAACTAGTGTGCCTGCCCAAAATAATTTCTCTTGAAATGAGACCTCTCTTTTAGAACCTTTAAAAGGCTCCTAGATAGGTTATTAAAGACAGAAATCCCAAAATTAAATTTCAATGCTTCTAATTATGTTTTAGTCACTACTAAATGTATTGTCATTTTATAAGATAACTTACTTTCATGCCTTCATATTGCAGATTATATTTTCCAAAGATATCTGCAACAACATCACTCATACCACGTGCTTTTCATACCATGTGACATTGACAATCCTTCCACTGAGAGGTGACAATGATGTCTCACTAAACCTGGGTGGGCTGTGACTATAATAGATATGGCATTATATAATTTATGAGGCTAGTTCATAAAAGGAGATACAACTTTTAACCTCGATATTTTGAGATGTGTGGTTTTGGAATCTAGCCATCATGTTGTGAGGAAGCTCAAGCAGCCACACTGAGAGACTGCATGTACTGTCCAAGCTCCCAGCTGAATTCCCAGATAACAAGCAGTATGAAACACAGACATGTGAGTAATGAAGACTTCAGATGTTTCCTGTCCACAATTGTTGGGTCATGTACAACTTCCAAGTCTCTCCAGATCAGTTCTTCAGACATTATGGGGTAGAGATAAGCTGTCTCACTGAACTGCTTCTTAATTCCTGATTATATAATTCATGAACCTGATGAAATGTTTGTATTTAGGCCACTAAGTCTGGGGCACTTGATACCCAGCAATAGAAAACTGGTGTACTTTCTCTCCTCTTTAACAGCCCATTCACTTCTGATTGACAATATCTACACAATATAAATTGTCTCTGCTTTCCTCTTATTTTTAACCAACTTTTTAACTTTAGAATAATTTTAGACTTAACAAAAAATTACAAAGAGAATATAGAGAGTTACCATACACTTACCTAGTTCGCTTAGTATTAGCATCTTAAATCAATATATTTCTCACAATTAATGAACCAATAAAGATACATTATTATTACCTAAAATCTATACTTTATTCATACTGCCTTATTTTTTTCATAATGCCTTTTTTGAATCTAGGATTCCATCCAGGATACCATATTATGGTTATTTATTATGTCTCTTAGTCTCTACTTGGTTAAGTTTTCTTGTTATTTGACCATGTTGAGAGTTTTCAACAAACAAGTCAGGGAGTTTGTGGAATGTTACTCACTTGGGATTTAGCTGATATTTCACATGGTTAGACCAGAGTTATGGAATTTGGGCAGGAAGATCACAGAAATAAAGTGCCATTTTTGTCATACCATATTAAGATACATACTATCAAGAGGATTCACAACTGCTGATGTTAACCTTGATCACCTAGCTGAGATAGCATTTGCCACTATAGAGTGATTTTTTATTTTGCCATCTCCACATTATACCCTTTGGATGGGAGTTATTATATACAACCCACAAATAAGTGGTTGATAGTTATACTCCATCTCCCTAAGAGTGCAGTGTCTATATAAAGTTATTCAAAATACTTCTTCATAGGAGATTTGTGTATTCTCCCCCATTTATTTGTTCATTTGTTTATTCAATCAGTTATATCAGTATGGACTCACAGATGTTTAATTTACACTTTGGATGTAAACACTTTGGATGGAAACCAATATGGATAGTTTGAGCATTAGGTGTGTTAATTGTAACTGGGGCATCCTTAAAGTCTAAGCTTTTTCAGCTGACAGGGTAAGAAAGTTCAAGTGTATATACTAACCCATGCATTTCAGGCATTGCAACAGATACATTTATTACATAGAGTTACAGATATGTGTAAAAATACATGGGTTAGCATACATTCCAACAATGAGAAACATGGCTCTCATCAACTGTCATCTACTTAATTGTTCAATTCTACTGTATATGTATAAAAATATGAAAATGTCATAGCCCATAGCCATAAAATAACTTTAATAATTACAATACAGTGTTTATGTATTGTTTGTTTAGCCTTTTGTCTTACAGACTAATTATTTCTGAATTTGCTTATGTCTGCACTTCCCTCCCCCCTACACCTCTCCATTGAGATTGATATATTTGTAGCAAAGTTAAATTGCTTACTCATATTCTTCATTCTTTCCTGGGATTCCCCTGACCTCCTAAATGATATTTTACCAATGCAAACAAACTAAGTTTCATTCTCTGTGCTGCAAAGGTTTTTCTGTAACCACCATTAAAGCACCATGCATAATTTTACTACCATAAAAATTTCCCTGAGCTTCATCTATTTCACCCTGACCAACTCTTCACAAACAATTAGCAAGTAATGATCTTTCTGTAATCTCTGTAGTTTGCTTTTTCTTGAATATAATAAAATTGAAATAATACAGTATACAGTCTTTCTGACTCCCTTCCTTCATTTAGCCATATGCACTATATCATTTTGTGATTTGATAGTTGATTTCTTCTTATAGCTGACTAATATTCACTTGCATGAATGTATCCAAATTTGTCTATTCAAAAAGTGAAAGAAATCTTGGTTGCTTCAAGCTTTTGGCAGTTATGAATAAAGCTTCTATAAACATTTGCATGCAGGTTTTTCAGTGGACATGTTTTCAAATTAATTGAATAAATAGATGCACAATTGCCAGATTGTATGGCCTGTCTTATGTGTGTTTGCCCAGTATATCCTTGACCATTTTTTATTTTTAAACTTTGTATAGTTTGAGATATATCTCCATGTAAGAAATAATATATAATAATAGTGTATATTTGAAGATGGCTTTTTAACCCAAAATAAAATCTTTGAATTTTAATAAGTTAAATATATATATGCATATATATATATACATTCTGAAATTTGATAGCTACCTTTATATTTTATATATTTATATATATCTACATACTATTCTTTGAAACTACCAAGAAAGAGACAGCATCTAGTGAATACTTCCTCTGAAAACTGAGAAATTAAGCATATTTTCTTAAGTTTTTATCTTTTAAAGTTGTAGATATGGCTAAAACAGTGAATTTAAACCTTTTAGTAGTAAAAACTTGTCTTCAAATTTTGCAAGAACACACACACATAAAGCAGTGAAATAGTGCAGCTGTTCTAGCTGAGTCACAGTTATTTCTTCCTCAGTTCTTTTTGATCCTTCTGAGGTTTAAAGATGCTCTTTGTTTGACAATAGTATTTCTTTACCATCTCATTTAAATGTGTCAAACTCATCTAGCAAAGTGTAGGCAGGCCTTCAGAAACAATGTACGTTTTCTCTGTATTATTTTACTGTTACTTCTCATGGAAAGTGATCCTTGTCTCATATAGATTAATGGCGATACAAGGTCTCCTCCTTAGAAAAATTAATTTAAATAACAGAAGTCAGTTGATTAAAAGATAATAATTACTACACAAATACTCATGCAGAAAATATGACAAAAAATCCCAATGGTGGATAAAGGAATAACGTGATTTTAGACAACAACCAAGCCTGGAAGAAGTTGAGTCAAGGAAAAATAAAGTGTTGGCTGAAACTCCAAACAGACTGAGGGTCTTTCAAAAATTTTGCTTAAATAGCAGAATATTAGGGGAAATGTAATAAAATTAACAGGTTTAGTGAGAATTCACACAAGGCAACCAATATGTGTCAGAGCCGTGGACTGTTTTAGTTTGCGCTCACCCCTGCTCACTTAATTCTTCAGCAAGTAGTCACCTTTTTGAAGGAGTAAATAATAATCAGAAAAAAAACCACAAGACATATCCATAAAAATGCATAAAAAATTATAAACATGGAGTATACACATAATATGTGTGCAGAAGAGTGAAAAAATGCAATGGAAATAAAGTGTTCAAGATATAATAAAACTCTCCTTGAAATAATGAAAGAAACTTGAGATTTAGATTAAAAGAGCAGCCCATCTATTGATATAGCATTCTAGTGTTATATTGAGATAATAATGGACTTCAAAAATAAGAAATGAAGCTAATATGCATCTAGGCAAGAAAACTAAATAATTTACTAATTAAAAACTGATTTACTTCAGACTACTTTATGGCAATACTCAATGCCAAAGTAAAGTGGGTTAATGTGTGCAGTAGGTTAAGTAATGGTCATCCAAAGATACCAAGTCCTAATACATGAAATGTATAAATGTTATTTTATTTGGAAAAAAAATGTTGATAAGATTTGACTAAATTCAGAATTTTCAGATGAGATTACCCTGAATTATCCAGGTGGGTTCTAAATGCCATTATAAGTGTCTGTTACATGAAGACAGGTAGAGATTTCATACAGACAAGAAGGTGCTGTGGAGATGGAAACAGAAACTGGAGTGATATAAATGTAAGCCCAGGAATACTGAAGCAGTTGTCACAAGAAGCAAGGAACAGATTCTACCCTAGACCCCCTAGAGGAAGTTTAGCCTTGATGGATTTCAGGCTTCTAGACTTCATCTCTGTGAGAGAATAAATTTCTTTATTTAAGTCACCAACTCTGGTAATTTGTTAGGACAGCCACAGGAAACTAACAAAATATATAAAATGTTGATGGAAAGTATGACCCAAGAATATGATACCCAGAACAACATGTACAAGTATGTAAGAAATTTAAAAATAGAGGCTATCTTCAAATAAATAAATAAATTAATTAAATTAAATAAAATGAACTGGGCACCTGGGTGGCTCAGTGGGTTTAACCTTGGCCTTCGGCTCGGGTCACAATCTCAGCTCCTGGAATCGAGTCCCGCATCAGGCTCTCTGCTCAGCAAGAAGCCTGCTTCCCTCTCTCTCTCTGCCTGCCTCTCTGCTTACTTGTGCTTTCTCTCTCTGTGTGTCAAATAAAAATAATTTTAAAAAGACATACTTCAAAAAATAAATAAAATAAATAAAACAAACGGGGCGCCTGGGTGGCTCAGTTGGTTGGATGACTTCCTTTGGCTCAGGTCATGATCCTGGAGTCCCCGGATCGAGTCCCACATCGGGCTCCCAGCTCCATGGGGAGTCTGCTTCTCCCTCTGACCTTCTCCTCGCTCATGTTCTCTCTCACTGTCTCTCTCTCAAATAAATAAATAAAATCTTTTAAAAAAATAAATAAAATAAAACAAACTCACTTGAGTATGAAATCCAACCAAGACATGAGTTAAATAATTTAGGAAGAGAAAGACAATGAATAAGAAGAACAAATAATAAGTCAATTTGAATATAAAATCAGGTTTGGAAAACTATGGGATTATGTTTATGAACCTTAAAATATATATTAACATAAATATATTTATACATATAAACCTTAACAACAAGATAATAATAATGTAACTAAGATGAATTAAGGGAAAGTAAGATGGCGGAAATAGGGAAAATAAAACTAGGCCAATATGCTACCTTTTATGAAAGACTTTAAAATATTTAAGTAAAAATGTATAATATAAATATCTAAGAATTTTAATCTATAATTTTTATTATCTTTTTAAGTGTAGTGTCTTTTAGAAACATACAGATTATAGCACTAATTTAACCAAACAAATTTATTAATCTCACTGTCTTTGTTAACATATTTTGTAGATGTAGTTAATATATATAATCAGTTGACTTTAAGGAGATTACCATCAAAGATCCCTTATTGAACCAAAGATTTTCCCAAAGAGAAATTCTGCCTCAATCCTGTAGCATCAAGTCCTACCTGAGTTTCCAACCTGCCAATCTGCCCTACAGATTTCAGACTTACCAACAATTATGTAAACTTAGTTCCTTGAAATGAATCTTTTTCTCTCTCCCTTGTTCCCTCCATCCCTTTCCCATTCTCTAACCTATCTATTTACCCATTTATTCTGTTTCTCAGACCCCTGACAAAACAGAAACTTATTCTGATTGAGGAAGAAATAGTTATTTTGGTCTTTCTTCAGATTCTTCTTTTAAAAAAAATTGAAAGAAAACTTTAAGTAAAAATACGGCCTGCACTGACTTATCCACAGAGACCTGGCAGGCCAGAAAGAGCTGGCATGATATTTTCAGAGCACTAAACGAGAAAAACATGCAGCCAAGAATACTATATCCAGCTAGGCTATCATTGAAAATAGAAGGAGAGATTAAAAGCTTCCAGGACAAACAACAACTGAAAGAATTTGCAAATACCAA
>NC_081568.1:52430908-52452327 GCF_022355385.1 Mustela nigripes
CTGTACCCCTGGGGATAAAAATATATGTTTATCAAAAATAAAAAATTAAAAAAAAAAAAACGGCCTGCATAATGGAATGGAACATGTTTCCTCCCTGTTTGCCTTATAGCTTTCTTCTTTCTTTTCCTTTTCCCATTGCTTCCACCTTGCTTCCTTCTTTCCTGTTTCTGCAGATCTGTAAGTACGCAAGGAGAAACATCTAGTATAATGTTCATGACCAGATACAAAAGTCATTTCTAACTGGTGAGATTTTTTTTTAACTTTCTTTTTTGTACTTTTTGGGATACTTGAAAATGTTACAAGAAATTATATGTGTTATATTTTTTAAAGCCTTCAAAAAGAAGGCTGATATAATCAATCATTTGAAAGAAAATACAGTTGAAACCCTTTCTCTCTTACATATATACATGTATTTACACACATAGAAATTTTACTTTCCCTAAATATTTAAATGCATTAAAAGAAAATAAAGTCCTAATATGAAATGTAGAAATTATTACTGAATAATTTACCAAATATTAGAGGGGGACAGTACTTTCACACATAAAACCAAGAATAATGAATTACAAAGTATATTCATTATCAGGGTTCTGCAGAGAAATAGAGCATGATATACAATATGTATGCATAGTAAAAGAGATGACCATATACTTATATGTGTGCATGTACCCTCATTTTGTTCCCTAGAGTTCAGCTTCTACAGATAATGAAAGTTTGCCTTCCTCTTTGCTGATTTGGATGCATTTTATTTCTTTTTGTTGTCTGATTGCTGAGGCAAGGACTTCCAGTACTATTTTAATTAATAGTGGTGAGAATAGACATCCCTGTCGTGTTCCTAACCTTAGAGGAAAAGCTCTCCACTTTTTTTTTTTCTCCATTGAAGATGATATTAGCTGTGGGGGTTTTGTATACGGTCTTTATGGTGTTGAGGTATGTTCCCTCCATCCCTGCTTTGTTAAGGGTTTTTATCATGAACAGATGTACTTTGTCAAATGCTTTTTGTGCATCTACTGAGAAGATCATATGCTTCTTATCCTTTATTTTATTAATGTGGTGTATCACACTGATTGATTTGTGAATATTGAATTGCCCATACAACCAGAAATAAATCTCACTTGAAGTAGTGAATGATCCTTTTAATGTACTGTTGGAATCAATTTGCTAGTATTTTGTTAAGAATTTTTGCATCCATCTTCTTCAGGGATATTGGTCTGTAGTTCTCTTTTTTAGTGGAGTCTTTGTCTTGTTTTGGAATCAGATGTAATGCTGGTCTCAGAATAAATTTGGAAGATTTCCTTCCATTTCTACTTTTTTTAAAATAGTTTGAGAACAACACGTATTAACTCTTCTTTAAATGTTTCGTAGACAGAGCACCTGGGTGGCTCAGTCAGTTAAGCATGTAACTCTTGATTTCAGCTTGTGATCTCAGAGTCATGGGATCAAGCCCTATGTCAAGCTCTGCACCAGCACGGAGTCTAATTGTCTCTTTCCCTCCCTCGTGCTCGTGTAAACATGTGCTACCTCTCTCTCTCCCTCTCTCTAAAATAAGTAAAATCATAGGGGCACCTGGGTGGCTTAGTCATTAAGAGTCTGCCTTTGGCTCAGGTCATGATCCCAAGGTCCTGGGATTGAGCCCCACATCAGCCTCCCTGTTCAGTGGGAGGCTTTCCCACTCCCTTTCCCACTCCCCCTGCTTGTGTTCCCTCTCTTGCTGTGTCTCTCTCTGTCAAATAAGTAAATAAAATCTTAAAAAACAATTAACTAAATAAATAAAATCATAGATGAAAGATGATAGGTGATAGGTAGATAGATAAATGGTAGAATTCCCTGGGAGGCCATCTGGCCCTCAACTTTTGGTCATTGGAAGATTTTTTTTTTTTTTTTTTTTTTAATTTTCCCCCTCGGAAGTTTATTTTAATTGCCTAGCAACATATTATCATATTACAGATTCAATTTCATTGCTGGTGATAGGTCTGTTCAAGATTTTTATTTCTTCCTCTTTCAGTTTTGGTAGTTTATGTTTCTAGGAATTTATCCATTTCCTCCAGATTGCCCAATTTGTTGGCATGTAATTTTTCATAATATTGTCCTATAATTGTTTGTATTTCTGTGGTGTTGGTTGTGATTTCTCCTCTCTCGTTAGTGATTTTATTTATTTGGGTCCTTTCTCTTTTCTTTGTGATAAGTCTGGCTAGGGGTTTGTCAATTAACTTTTTTAAGGAATCAGCTGCTGGTTTCATTGATCTGTTCTACTGTGGTTTTGTTTGTTTCTATATCACTTATTTCTGCTTAATCTTTATTATTTCCCTTCTTCTGATGGCTTTAGGCTTCATTTGTTGTTCTTTTTCTAGCTCCTTTAAGAGTTCAGGTTGTGTATTTGAGATTTTTCTTGCTTCTTAAGACCACTTTTGCTGCATCCCAAAAGTTTGTGTTGTGTTTTTTTTAATTTATTTGTGTTTTCATTTTAATTTGTTTTCATGTATCTTGTTATTTCTTCTTTAATTTCCTGGTGGACCCATTCATTCTTTAGTAGGATTTTCTTTAACCTCCGTGTATTTGTGGTCTTTACAAATTTTTTTCTTGTGGTTGACTCCAAGTTTCACAGCCCTGTGGTCAGAAAATACGCATGATATGGTCTCAATCTTTTGGTATTCATTGAGACCTGATTTATGACCTATTGTATGATCTGTTCTGGAAAGTGTCCCTTGTGCAGTAAAAAAGAATGTGTATTCTCCTGCTTTAGAATGAAATGTTCTGAATATATCTGTTAAGTCTATCTGGTTTAGTGTGCTATTCAAAGCTATTGTTTCCTTTTTGATTTTCTGCTTAGATGATCTGTTCACTGATGTAAGTGGGGTGCTAAAGTCCTCTACCATTATTGTGTTATTTTCAATTGGTTCCTTCATGTTTGCTATTGCTTTTTAAAACTGGATGCTCCTACGTTGGGAGGATAAATATTTATAATTGTTAAATCTATTTGTTGGATAGACCCCTTAATTAAGATGTGGTGCCCTTCTTTATCTCTTATTACAGTCTTTGGTTTGAAATCTAGTCTAATAGAAGCATTGCTATTCAGTCTTTCTTTTGACATCATTTGCATGATAACTATTTCTGCATCTCTTTACTTTCAATCTGCACATGTCTTTAGATCCAAAATGAGTCTCTTGTAGGCAGCATACAGATGGGTCTTGTTTTTTATCCATTCTGACACCCTATGTCCTTTGGTTGGAGCATTGATTCCATTCATATTCAGAGTAATTACAGATATATAAAGTAAATACAGACATAAAATTATGGACACATTTTATTATGTGTTGTGTCATTCTTTCTGGATATTTTCTCTATTCCTTTCTAGTCTTTGTCACTTTTGGTCTTTCTTTCCCACTCAAAGAGTCCCCTCGACTATTTCTTACAGGGCTACTTTAGTGGTCATGAACTCCATTAGTTTTTGTTTGTCTGGGAAACTATCCCTTCTTCTATTCTGAAAGTTAGTCTTACAGGATAGACTATACTTGGCTGCATATGTTTCCCATTCAGCACACTAAAAATGTCATGCCACTCTCTTGTGACCTGCCATATTTCTGTGGAAAGATCTTCTGCTAACTTTATTTGTCTTCCCTTGCAAGTTAGGGACTTCCACATAAAATATCATGTCATCTGCAAAGAGTGGAAGTTTGACTACTTCTTTGCCAATTTGAATAACTTTTATTTCTTTTTGTTGTCTGGTTGGTGAGGCTAGGACTTTTAGTACTATGTTGAACAAAAGTGGTGATAGTGGGCATCGCTGTCATGTTTCTGACCAAAAATCTGAGAGCTTTTCCCCACTGAGAATGATACTCACTGCATGCTTTTTGTATGCAAGCTGGTATGGGCCACTCTGGAAACAGTATGGAGGTTCCTCAAGAAGTTAAAAATAGAGCTATCCTATGACCCAGCAATTGCACTCTTAGGTATTTATCCCCAAAATAAAAATATAATGATCCACTGAGGGCTGCTGGAGGGAGGGGGATTGGGAGAGGGGGGTGGGGTTATGGACATTGGGGAGGGTATGTGCTTTGGTGAGTGCTGTGAAGGGTGTAAACCTGGCGATTCACAGACCTGTACCCCTGGGGATAAAAATATATGCTTATAAAAAATTAAAAAATTAAAAAAAAAAATAATGATCCAAAGTGGCACATGTTCCCCAGTGTTTAGCAGCAATGTCCACAATAGCCCAACTATAGAAAGAACCCAGATGTCCACTGACAGATCAATGGATAAAGGAGATGTGGTATATATATATATACAATGGAATATTACCCAGCCACCAGAAAGTATGAATCCTTACCATTTACAACAAGGAACTGGAGGGTATTACGCTGTACAAGATAAATCAATCAGAGAAAGATAATTATCACATGGTTTCATTCATATATGGAATGTAAGAAAGAGCACAGAGGATGATAGAGGAAGGGAGGGAAAACAGAATGGGAAGAAATCAGAGAGGGATAAAAAACCATGAGAAACTTAACTGTATGGGTATTGGGAAGGGCACATGATGCAGTGAACATTGGGTGTTATATGCAACTGATGAATTGCTGAGTTTTCATCTGAAACTAATGTTGCACTATATGCTGGCTAATTGAATTTAAACAAAAAATATACAAATACTTATAAATTGTACCATTAAAAAGATTTAGTTTTGTTCCCATAAAAAATATAATTATTTAACTATTTGTAGAGAATTAGAATAATAACCAGCATGGGTTTACAATGTAAGTATTAATATAAATTTCTCAGTTCCATTACTTACCATTTGTTTGACCCTGAGCGAGCATATAAAGTACTTATCACAGTGTCTCAGGGGGAAATGGAGGGGCTCCATAAAAATATAGCTATTAAGAGGCAGCTCAAAAATTTTTCTATATAGTAATATGAATGTGAAAGGATCAGTGGAAGCACCATAACATAATAAAAGGGAATTCATACCACCAAAAATTATTTTATTACTATTATAAAATAGCCATTCGTGTCTTCTGAAAACAAAATCTTGCTTGAATTACATTTTTTTAACAGATCTGAAGATTATTATCTTAACAGTGAGCAGAAAGAATGATAGTCTTATTTGTGAATGTGCATTGTTATTATTCAAATTCACAGTTGTACAGGATGAATTACTTCATCTCCCTTTGTATGTCCAAACACAGCTTTATGTTATTTTATGTTATTTATTTTATTTAATTTTATTTTTGCTTTGAGTAGTTTATACAGGAAAAGCAAATAAATGGGGATACTTGAATTTATCCCAAATGGTTTTAATACTACAATTACTATCTGTTTACCTACATGAAATTGAATCTTTCCTTGCAAAAGTAATTATGTAAGTGATATATATATATCACTTTCAGTGATATATAATGTAAGTCTCATAAGAGCATATATGAAAATAATACTCCAAAAAGAATTTCTGTAAGCAAAACCTAACCAAATCCATTGAAAGAAAAGATTAAATTCCCCTTCATATATTCATAGCCACCTAAAAATTATCAAAAGCAAAAGAACCAGCTGAAAGTAATTTTTATAAGCTGTAAATTGAAAGAATGGCATAAGAACTACATAAACAGAGTGAGACAAATCAATTTTTCTTCTCCAAAAATAATTTCATAAATATTCTGATGTTAGAAAAAAGTATCACTGCTAACAATATGGATCTCTGTCTTCAGGGTTTACTACAGGTTTAATTATCATTCATTTTAATTTCCTGAAGCTAACCTTGAAGACTTTAGCAAGAATATTCACTCAAATTCTTGAGATTTAGTTATAGTTTGTGGATATAACAATAGTGCATTTTATATAGAGAGACTTTAACAATAAAAACCTTTAAGGTACTTTACAAATGATATTAATTCAATAGATTAGGAAAAGTGCAAGAATTAAGTAACTGAGATATGTTTTGTTGCCAACAATACATATTTGCTAAATCCAATCACCTCCACAATATCTCCCCTGATTACGCTAACTACATTGATTTCATCTTTATCTCTATTATAATCATCATCAGAGAGCAGCTCAGGGATTAAGGCTAAACTGCATGCTATGAATTTAGTCTGGTTCCATAGCCCAGTTAAAATCCCAGGGAGTGACATCCTCATGATTTTTTTTTTTCAATGCATCATATTTCTTGGCTCATTTTACAATGAACTTGCTAAATGTCACTTTCTTAGTGGATTTTACATGTACTGTCTTATTTAATTCACACAATATCCTTGTGAATGGTATTTTTATCTCAGTTTTTCTAAATGGGGAAACTGAGTCATTCAAACCAGTGGTTAATCCTAAGCCATCTATTCCAAAATATTTCCTCATCTCATTATTGCATATATAATCACACAGTAAACATTCAACAAGTACTTGGAGCAGAAGGAGAAGGCAAGCAGATCTCAGATTTGTTTACTAGTAATTCAATTTTTCCTTATTTTGTAATTCAATGTTTCCTTATTTTGAAAAAGTCATGGGTATAAAATAACTAAAAAGATATAGAAGGTAGTGAAGTAAAATTAGTTCTAGTAAAGTTTATTGAAAGTAATTTTAAAATTAAATTCCTCTATCTGGTATTCAAGTTTCTTTAAAAAAAAAAAAAAAGCCTTTTATTTTGGAATAATTTTAAACTCAGAACAAGTTGGAAATACAGTACAGAGAGTTCCCAAAGTTAATGTCTTATCAAACCATAACACATTATTAAATCCAGGAAACCAGCACTCATAAAATATTATGTTGTTTTTTGATGTTATGTTTTCCAGAAACATATATTCCCCCATTTTCTAAAGTAGCCTGAAACTCACAGATATGCTGAACTGTTGCTAGGGAACCATTTCCTGTAGTCAAATTCCCAAAAGAAAAAAAGGATAAGAACTCACAAATACATTTTTGTTTTTATTTTTTTCGTTAAGCAGCTAAAACTGTAGAGTTATACAGATGGAAGAAGACATAGTGTCATATTCATGGATCTTCAGACATAGACATGCTCTTAAGGAATTTTTAACATAGTCCCTAATTTTAAGTAATATAAGATGCTAGGAGATTTGTTCACCATCACACACCAAGTCAGTGATTTAACCTAGATTAAAACTTGTGTGTTTCCAACTAGCATGTTTTCCATTACACCCCCCTGTCCTTTTATAAGTGGAAAAAAGGAATATGTACTGACTTCTGGAAAGGGGCAGAGAGCCCCACAGGAATCTGACTTCAGTATCAGACTAGATTTAAATTAAACAGGAATTGATAATATTTAAAGATTAGTGAGAGTTGTCTAATTACCCATGACATTAAAAACTCATAATTTTTCATTTTAGATTTGATAACATTTAAATTAGCTGCTTCATTCCAAGTAATTTCTGATGAGTGAGCTGAGCAGTGAGCTATTATGGATTAGATGTCGGGGATGGGTAGGAAAAAGGAGGATATACAGTCTGATAATATTTGAACCACATGTGAATCACTGAGATGTGATATGCAGACCCACAATACACTGAACCAATCATTTAAAAATTAATAAAATTCATTAAAATTAAACCTGCAAACCTAAATTTATAAGTATCTCATTTTATCCAAAAATACCATTCTTTTTTTTTTTTTAAAGATTTTATTTATTTATCAGAGAGAGAGAGAGAGAGCGCGAGCACAGGCAGACAGAGTGGCAGGCAGAGGCAGAGGGAGAAGCAGGCTCCCTGCTGAGCAAGGAGCCTGATGCGGGACTCGATCCCAGGACGCTGGGATCATGACCTGAGCTGAAGGCAGCTGCTTAACCAACTGAGCCACCCAGGCATCCCATTCTTAACCCATTTTAATTCTCATTTCTCTTTGATGCCTGAATGAATTCATATTAATCTAACACTTCTCTGATCTACCCTACTACAAATAATCTGTATCAGATTTTTTGGAACATTTTTTAAGATTATATTTATTTATTTGACAGGGAGAGATCACAGGTAGGCAGAGGCAGGCAGAGAGAGGAGGAAGCAGGCTCCTCACTGAGCAGAGAGCCCGATGGATGCGGGGCTCCATCCCAGGACCCTGGGATCATAACCTAAGCCAAAGGCAGAGGCTTTAACCCACTGAGCCACTCAGGCACCCCTGTATCAGATTTTAATAAGTAAAGCTTTTCATATTATTCTTCTATGTTCTCTTACCACTATAAAGCACACTTTGGGAAGCAGCTTATATTTAATGCTTTTCTCTTCCAAGTTGGCCACAGAACAAGTTTTCAGGAAATAAGTCCAAATTTATTTTGATAAAGGCAACGCATAGAGGTTTTACATGTTCCAGCAGTAAGAGCATTTTTTCTATATAAATTCTGAAAAATCTTTCTATCAAGACACTGATGGGAAACTAATAATCTAAAAGGGTTAGTAAAATAGGGCTAAACATCTGACAATGAATCATCAATAATTTATGCACAGGGTAGCATGACAACAGTTAATACTGCACTGCACAATGCTTATCACTTTAGAAGGTTTGTGAGGAAAGCTCTAGAGCAAACTTTAGAGAAAATTGTTTCCAGACTAGACTATTCTTCCAGCAAGATGCATGACCTTGGGGAACATACGTAATCTCTTTGGGCTTCAATTAGAATTGATCTTTAAAATGCTTTAGCTCTAAAATATTAAATTTTATTTAAGTTCTAAAAGCATCCTTACTTATACAGAGGTTAGGAAGAATTTAATTTATAGCAGAGTTTGGAAAATCAAATGTTTTAGATTATCTCAGTTTCAAAAAAATATAACCCTTATTTTAAGTTAATTTGTGAAAAGCTATTTTGGACATAAAAACCAAATAAGGAGAACTCTGATATTTAAAAAAAAAAAAAAAAAAAAACACCTAGTTTCAGCTGACTTGAATTTAAGACTCTGCTTGACTCTTATTACTTTATTGGAACTTGAGGAAACTGCTCTGCTCTGTCTTTGCTTGTTTTCTTGTCTATAAACAGGTGTACGTTATGGAGGGGTTATTATAATAAATATTCTCTAAAAGACGTTTCCACTTTTTTTATTATATTGTAGGGAAATGGTATGGCATTTCAGCACAAGCACTATCTAAAGAAAGAAGGCTAAAGGAAGAACAGAATTAAATACTATAGTCAAAGGAAAGAGTGTGGATCTGAAGCAGTCAGAGCTTCAGGGGAACCTGGGGAAAAGGGGGGCCTACAATTCCCAGACAGATCTACGAGAAGGACCCGTTTACATGAGGGAGCTGGAAAGCACTCCCAGAAAGCATATCTTTGTAAGTAAATTTCAACAGAGCCCTTGCTATAGACTGAATGTTTGTGTGCCCTTAAATTCACATATTGAAGCCTTAATCCCCCAATGTGATGGTATTTGGAGTGGGAGCCTTTGGGAGGTAATAAGGTCATAAGGGTGGAGTTCTTTTGGTGGAATTGGTGTCTTTATAAGAAGAGACACTGGGGAGATGATCTCTCTCCCCACCACGTAAAGATACAGCAAATAAGCACATGTCTACAAGAGAGCCCTTACCAAAAACCGAATCATGGGTACACTGATCTTGGTCTTCCCAGCTTACAAAACTCTGAGAAATAAATGTTTCTTGTTTAAGCACATAGGCTATGGTGTTTTGTTATAGCAGCTGGAGCTAAGACAGTCCTTCACTGAGATAGCCCTTTTGTTTTGTTTTGTTTTGTTTTTGTTTAACCTTTTAAAATCTAAACCAAATTTTTCTTCCGAAAGCTGGATCCATATGTCTGTTTTCACTTAGATGTCTCATGGCCATTTCACCCTCAACATGTCCCAAGCCAAGGTGACATGATTTGTCCCCTCAGATTTGTTTTTCTAGTGCCACAATTAACCAAGTTTCTCAAACTAGAAAGTCCTGATTCCTCCTTTTTTTTCTACCCACCCCCAACATCCAATCTGTAACAGTCCCCCTCTCAAATGTCATGAATGCTTTCACTTTCCCCCATCATCATTGCCATTCCTTAATCAAAATCATTGTCATATTGCATCTGGACTAGTCCAATAGACAGTTTCCATTCCTTTTTTTACCCTAGCCACAATCCACTTGCTCCCCATCAGCTGGAATAAATTTTAAAAATATAAATAAGATTGACATTATTATGACTAGACCCTTCAGTGGATTCCCGGTGAACACTGTTTACTCCACTCTCCAAAACCCGTTATGATTTAGCATGAGCCTCTCTCCATCTTCACCTTGGTCACTTCTACTCCTTGGTCACTTCCTCTAAGAGCCCTAGATCAATCTCATCTTCCCTTTCAGGCTTTTGCCTAGTCTCTCTCCTCTCCCTTTTCCTGGCAGGCTTTTCCCCTTCCCGCTTCTCATTCCTGAACTCAGCTCACTCAACTTCACTTGGCTAGTTCATTTTCCCCCTTAGGATTCAGGTCAATGCCAGCAAGACAGAGATGCTTTTCTTCACCACCCTACCAAAAATAGCTTCCTCTCAGTTATTACCTAAGTCCCTTATTTAGTTTCTTGGTTTTTTTTTTTTTCATGGCTCTTACAACAATGTACAATTACTTAACCCATCTGCCTGTCTGTTTTGAATTTTTCTTTCCCTCCAGAATATTGAATCCCTGAAGGTGGAGAAAAAATAACTCATTCACCACTGTTTTGCCAGTACTTAATAAAGTGTCTAGACTATGATAGGCATAGATAAATATTTGTTAAATAAATACATTGCATCAGAAAATTTTCCCCTCAGGATACATCAAATTTTCTTATAAAAACCAAGAATGAGATTATAGGCATTTTCTCTAGTTTCTTCTTTGCCAGATTCAATCCACAAAGCAGAGGACACCTGAAATAGGATAACTGAGAAACTTGGTTGTGTGTTTCACTGCTGATTTGAACTTACATTTTTATTTTTCATGACTCAGTACTCTGAAATGCATTTCATCTAGATATTAGATCACATTTTATACGTAAAATTTTTGGAGAATCCAACATTAGTATATGCAGTAGTCCTTGATGTTTTCCTTTTTTTTGAAAATATTAAATTTAGTGGAGTTCAGAGTTGATACAAATCATACTGTGAAAACTCTGAAAATATTACTGAATACTTTGCACATAAATATATATGGTATCGATAGACATAAATAGAACTATATGCCATTAATATCCCACAGCAATTATCTTCTAACAAGCTAATGTTTACTTTTCTTTAGGATAAAAATCAGTTGTTTAGGGACACAGTGCAATCCAATTAAACTTGCTTTAATTTAAGTGATTTATGTAACTCAATAGAATGGAGTTACCAGCAATAAAAAGTGAAACTTTATCAAACAGTGCTTTGCATAAAGTTGTATCTGCATTTATAAATCATCATAATCCAATTTTAGACAATCATGTTCTCAATGGATCCATTTTCATACGGAAAAATTAACTCAGTGGTCAAAGGAAGATACATGTGAATATACCTATTGACCTTTGCTTAGTTGATATTTCTTTTGTAACAGGGTTTCAAACTAGGTGATCAGATCTATATAATACTTTCACCTGAATTAAGAGCAACTGGGGTCCCATACAATTCTGTATGAATTCTCCTTAAAAAATTGAACATTTTCAAAAATCTACCAATTAAAATTAGTACCCCAAGTGAGCTGAAGAAAACTGTTAAGAATTAATTAACTCTTATAGTCTAAGTAGGAGCTGAATATGAACTGTAAAAACAGAGTAGAATCTGAAAAACTTGCCTGAGGCACCTCAAATATGAGTGATAATAAGTAGAGAGAGTTTTCTTAAATTAGTCAACTTATATTTGGATTTGGGGAAAAGAATGCATTATTATCTATCACCATTCTGAGTAATGTCACTATTTTAAAAGAGAAAAAAGCCAATACATTTTAACTCTTTATTGTGAAAGGTATAAAGGTAAAACTTGAGCATAGGTACCCGTAAAAAATTCAGATTCTAGAATGTGGCATCAGACTAACTAAAATACAAGGTAGAAAGTATTCTCAAAGGAGCAGCCACAGTAATCTCTTTAAAACATGAGCCAGATCCTGGCATTCCTCTGCTCAAAATCCTGCCATGACTTCTCCTTACTCAGAATCAAAGGGAACCTCAGTGCCTTTTGTGATCTGCTCGCCTACAACCTCTCTGTAGCCACAGCACTCCACCTGCCCTCTGACCTCACCTCCCATATCACCCCCCAGCACATGGTCTCTTTGCTGTTACTTGAATGTTACAGGCACATCTGAAGATCTTATCAGCTCTTTATTCTCCCTAGTGGCAACAAAACATGCTCTTTAAACGGAAGTGAGATTGGGTTTCTATTTCACAAAATAGAGGAGGGAGAAAGTTACTGGAGTAACCTCTCCTTGGACACTTTTCTCTCTCTTTTTTTCTAAAGATTTATTTATTTTAGAGGGAGAGAGAGCATGCAGGGGTGGTGAAGGGGCAGAGGAAGAGGGGACAGAGAATCTTAAGCAGATTTGGACACTTCTCTTTGATGTGGCAGAGGCCCCTCTAGTGCTGTTCTCATCACTATATATATACATGCACACACACACATCCACAACATGCTTCTCTGTCACTAGGGGTGCTGGGCGCCTTGTAGTCTAGGGGACTGATTAATGTTCTCATCCTGGATTGTGTGAGTCAGCCACGCTCTGTGATACCTTCGGGGTCACTTAGGTGGGGAAGGAGCTAGAACGGGTGTGTGTCTGTCCTTGGAGTAGGTGAAAACCATTATTGGTGTTAAACAGACCTCTGGTTTAGACTCTTTGAAGCTATTCCTCTGCTCTTGGTCTTTTCTGTACCATAGACCTGGAGCTGTTCCAAAGATGACCTAGGCCTTAGAATGAAAATTTCTCCCCACTTAGCATTCCTGTCCTCTTCAGAATGAGGTTCTGTCCAAGGGAGTCCTTTGTCACAGACTAAGGGTGCATAGGTCGCCAACCTACTAGCGAGGGCCAATGAAAGCAAGAGAACCACGGGGGCTGGAGGGCTTTGCTCAAGACTGACATCTAGTGGAGGGAGCCTTTGATCTGGCAAAAGGGTTGTCTCTCATCATTTAAGGAATTTTCTGCCTAAAAACTGTTTAAATAAATTATATTGAGTTTTCTTCTTACTATCTTTAATAAAACCCTATTTAAGAAACAAACAATTGAGGGTTTTGAATTTTAAAAAATTCAAAATTTTTTTGAATTTAAAAAAATTCACAAAACGAATCCTTCATTTCCTTCACATCTTTACATACTCATATGTCACCTTCTCAATGAGGACCATCCTAACCACCACATTTGAAGTTACTACCCGCTGCCTACATGCTCAATCCCCACTCCTTGCTCTACGTTTTCCTTTTATGATACTTACCACCTTACAATCTCTTTATTTTATATTGTATATTAAGTCTGTAGGAAAATATAGCCTGAACCAAGACTAAAAGCCAAGAAGAATTAGAAAGAATACAAGAAAAACAGTCTAGTTTTTCTAGAAACAGTTTTCTAAAAACAAGGTGGGTTAAAGTGTCTGGCCAGTGAAATTCTAGAATGAGGAAGTTAAAAGACTCTGAGTTAGCCAAAACTAAACTGCTTCTGTATTTCTTTTAATTCATTACTTATATTCTCTAATAATCTTTTTGATATCAGGAGGTCAGTAGTAATATTTTTGACACCAAGAAGTATTTTCTGTAAAAGTGGTGCATATGGCTTCTTAGTAAGAGAACAAGAGGAAAATAAAGGCAAATCCATTAGACAACAAACCAGCAATCTGAGTATGAGTGGCAAGAGACCTTCGGGCCAATGAGTTATTGCGAATCTGTAGTATTTCCCTCAATATTCTAACTTGTGGGATTTCACTGACCATTAAAAACAATTTTCCTTTCATCTAAATTGGTGTTTTATCTAGAATTGGGATTTTGTGTGAAGACTTAAAATATTCTCTTTTTTATTTTTAATTAAAACTGCTGCTCTATCAAAAAATTAACTTTAAACTTTAAAATTAGGATAGACTTAGAGGCTGAGATCTATAATATACTCTCAAGATGAAAATTACTCATTCTCTAATCTTTATCAGGGAAGTTTCAGTCTCCTTTTTAAATCTCTATAATAAAAATGAACTAAGGTCCCTAGAAATCTCTTGAATAGAGTAGGCAAGCAATATAAGAAACAAAAGACTAGTAAGCAGGCAAGATTCTATCACTGGTGACAAAATGCAGCTATTCTAGTATTTTGACAAATTACAGCTTCCTTCACTCAAAACTCCATTCTCTCTTCTGTCATCATTGCTTGTCTAAACCCTTATTTTTACAATGTCTTGCTTATAAATTTATTTACCTACTGACTTTAGGCAAAGAGGTATGTCTAGGAAGTTTTACCCTACAGATTCCAGAAGCTTCCCAGCTTGAATTGATGACTATGTCACTCCCTGGGGCCCAATCTAACCAACCAGAAATGGCTACCCATAGTTCTTACTTTCAAATGATTTTTATAAAAAATAAAATTTATTGCTCAAAGTATGTACAAAATAATGTCTGTTACATAGATGGATACCTGCATCACAGATTACTCTAAAAACTGGGTGTGAATTTACTATGAATTTTTAAAAAAGATTTTATTTGTTTATTCTAGAGAGAGAGAGAGAGACAGAGATAGCAAAAGAGCGCAAGTGGGGATGAGAAGGAGAAGCAGGCTTCTCACTGAGCAGGGAGCTAGACTTGGGGCTCAATCCCAAGACCCTGGGATCATGACCTGAGCCTGAGCTGAAGGCAGATGCTTAACCACCTAGCCACCCAGGCACACCTACTATGAATTTTTTTAAAAGATTTTATTTATTTATTTATTTGACAGAGAGAGAGAGAGATCACAAGTAGGCAGAGCAGCAGGCAGAGACAGAGGGGAAGCAGGCTCCCTGCTGAGCAGAGAGCCCGATGCGGGACTTGATCCCAGGACCCTGAGATCACGACCTGAGCCGAAGGCAGAGGCCTTAACCCACTGAGCCACCCAGGTGCCCACCTACTATGAATTTTTTATGGTGACTCTAATATTTGGAGAAGGCAGAAGATGTCCTGCTCTTTTCTTAAACAATAATACCAAATGATATCTTCAAATAACATGCAAAAGATTCAATATTTAATTCAGCCAGTGATAATTCTTTTCCCTTCAGATTTCATAATTGTTAGTACTCAAAATTTATTTGAGAGTGAGCACAAGCAGGGTAAGGGACAGAGGGAGAAGCAGACTCCCCTCTGAGCAGGGAGACCCGGGCAGGGCTTGATACTGAGACTCCAAGATTATGACCTGAGCCAAAGGCAGACACAACCAACTGAACCACCCAGGCACCCTGTACACACAGTTTCATACACACAAATTATAACACAACTTTCACTCAACAAAGAATTACTGAAATCTTACAAGAATACAGGCACTGTGCTCTATGCTTAGTGTAAAATGGGGATCAAGATATAGAGAATGTGTCATCAGAAAGCTTAACTTTGTAGTGGGAGAGATGTACTGAATCAACAAATGTTAAATTCCAGCTATGAAAAGTGATAAAATAGAGAGAATTAAGGGTGGCTGGGTGGCTCAGTTGATTGACCTTCGACTCTCGATTTCAACTCAGACAATGATCCCAGGGTTCTGGGAGTCCCTTGTACTGGACTCCATGCTCAGCAGAGAATCTGCTTGTTCCTCTGCCCCTCCCCTCACTCATGTGTGTGCTCTCTCTCAAATATATAAATAAATCTTAGAAAAAAAATAATAAAAAATCTTGGAAAAAAATCTTAGAAAAAAATCACCCGGTACATGAAAACATGCAAGTGAAGATTAAGCTCTATTGATATTTCCAATCAGTAGCACAAGAAGCAGCCAAATATTTAGGAATGGGGGATTCCTCTCTTGCCCAGGCAGATGTTTGTTCCATTGTTCAGACTTGTTTTTACTACTGCAAAATAATTCCATACCAAGAACAAGATATATTTATTTACTCTTCCTACATAATCTAGTGCCCTGTCCTTATATGCAGCAGCTATAATTAGATATAAAATATTGGAGCACTGCCTTCACTTGGATTCTGCAGCAAAAACATTTGTCCGACATGGTTCAATAAATGGAGGAGGGAAACTCCATGGCAACTGAGGCAATAAAAGAAACTTGATAAAAGAACTGCATGATGACATTTATTTCTGAAAAACATTTATGAAAAGGAAGGGTTATGTTTCTACAGCAACCAGTTTTGTTGGGTCCACTAAGCTCTAGAGAAAGAGGGAAGGCAAGGATAGAGTGGGGTCTAATGGGAAATGGTGTATGTGGCAAAAATTAGGAATGTTGAAGACAATGTCATTGGAAGAGAAACATTTTTCAATCCCCAAGCTGATCATGAGCGTTCCTATTCTGGTTCTGTCCCCTCTAACCTACACATCAGTGGTTGAAAACACAAGTGCCAAGCGGTCAGGTAGGTAATGCAAATAAGTAAAGTGGGCCGTATAACTTGTATAAACATGAGCATAGGCTTCATCCCAGTGGGTCCTCTGCTACTCAACTATAAACCAGTGTGGCCAAACCAAACAAAACAAAACAAAAAAAATGTGCTCAGAAACATGAATTTGTCTATATAAGATAACTATTATTAATTTCCTTTTGCTGCCATAAAAAAATCACCACAAACTTGGGGCCTTAAAATAACACTCCTTTATTATCTCCTATTTTCTATGGGTCAGAGATTCAGCTAGAGTGTTATTCAACTCGGTCCTCTGTTCAGAGTCTTCCAAGGTTGAAATCAAAGTATTGGTAAGTTACATTTCTTTCTAGAGGTTCTGGGGATATACTTCCAAGATGGCTTCCAAGCTCATCCAAGTTTGGCCAAATTTTATTCCTTATGGTTGTGAAGCTGACGTGCCTGTCTCCTTGCTGGTGATTGGCCCCTGCTCCTAGAGGCTACCCACATTCCTTCTCACACCTTCCATGTGACTTCCTTCCTGCAACACTGAGCAGAGTCTCTCTAAACCTTTGACTGTCTCAGATATTGCCAGCTGCCACATCTCTCTGCCTTCCAAGTGGAGAAAGTTCTTTGTCTTTAAGGGTTCATGTAATTAGATTGGGCCCACCTAGATAATCCAGGATAATCTCTTTCTTTAAAGGTTTGGTCCATAACCTTAATTATATCTACAAAGCTCCTTGTTCTGTGTAATGAAATATATTTTTGAATCCTAATTATAAGGCACCCACATCTTTAGGGAGTCATTATTCTGCTTACCACAATTTCATATTTAAAATGTTGACAAATCGGGGCACATGGGTGGCTCAGTGGGTTAAAGCCTCTGCCTTCGGCTTAGGTCATGATCCCAGGGTCCTGGGATTGAGCCCCCAATCGAGCCCCCATTCAGGCTCTCTGCTCAGCGGGGAGCCTGCTTCTCTTCCTCTCTCTGCCTGCCTCTCTGCCTACTTATGATCCCTGTCTGTCAAGTAAATAAATAAAAATCTTTAAAATGTTGACAAATAATTATTAACACTACTTGGGCCTGGCAAAACCTATCTGTGGTCCCCATTTTGATTCAAGGATGAAAGCTATGCTCCCTACTTTATAAGAGAAATGTTATCAACAAGACTAATATTGCATCATACCTTTTAAAATAGAATGTTCCTTCTTAAGTTAACTAGCATGAAGATGAATATATATTAAAAAGAAAATGGATATTTGGCTTTGAAGTCTTTGCTTCTACATGCAGTTGTTAGTACTACCTATAGCCAAGGTCCTTTAGCATGGACTTGGTTAAAATTTGAATAATTAATAATCAATATTTGTTTATAACCTTTCTCTCTTTGCTACACTATTAGAGTCATTACTATTGTGTATACTGACTTGAAGGTAGTTTAAATAGGTTGTTTTCTTGCTAGGTTTGATTTATATAGGACTTTTTTTAACAGGGTCAAGAGACAGAATTAATATTACCCACAGAGCAATCTTTTATTTGTGTATTCTCATTAATTCTATAGTAAAATGAACCATGGAACCATATTAAAATATACTGGCATTAAAAGTCTTTTTTAACATTTCATTTGTAGTCTATGGCTTCAAACTAAATTTCAATGTAATTTTTAAATGATGATAAAAAATTTTTTTTTAAAAATAAATGCTAATAATATAAAAAGGAAAACAAATAGTAGGACTACAGAAGGTTCACAAGAAACGTATACCACCTCATCACCTCACCACAGATGGTTGCCTGTGAATGTGTCTTCATATAATCGGAGACAAGCATCTAGGCTTTGGAGACAACTGAATTTGAGTCCAGAAGAAGGTACAGTCTAGTCTTCTGACTCTGGACAAATTACTCAGCAAACTGAGCTTCAGTTTTCTCCTCTGTAAGATGATTTATAAAATAATTTTATCTATTTCTCACAGGTTGTTGTAAGGATTGAGACAACTCATGGGAAGGTCTTAGACAATGCACAAAGCATAGTACACTCTCAACAATGTATTAACATAACTCTGGTTTTAACTTGGACAATATGTTTGCTTCATACAGAGTTTACTGCTCAGTTTACTAATTTACCTTCAGGAAATCTCTTTTAATTTATCAATTTCTTTTCTAATTTCAAAATTCCTCTTAAAAATTCAACCTGGAATTATTATTATTATTATTGTCATTTTTTGGAAAACTAATATATTTCCAGATACTGACTTAAAAACTTAACATTACTGCATTTAGTGTTGCACTACTTAAAAATATTCCAGTAGAAAAATAATCATTACAAAGACCAATAAAATTGAAACACATATATAAAAATACAAGGAGCACCTGGGTAGTGCAGTCAGTTAAGCATGGATCTCTTGGTTTCGGCTCAGGTCATGATCTCCAGGTCATGAGATGGAGCCCCACATAGGGATCCTTGCTCAGCATGGAGTTGGTTTGAGATTCTCTCTCTCCCCCTCCCTCTGCCCCTCCTGCTCATGCTCTCTCTCTCATAAATCTTTAAAAACATACAAAATTGCATATAAATGCAACTATGTAAAATATACATATGGACTAGACCTACAGCAACTAAAAAAATAATTTTGTTAGGGATTATGGGTGGATTCTTTTTCTTTTTTAGTGGTATGTCATGTTTTAATTAAAATAATCAGTTGCTAAAAATATTTAAGAGTTGGCAAAAGACTTTTAACTTGTATACACAGTTGCATAATAAATTTGAAAAAGAACTCCTCATTTACAAACAGAATTTTAAAAAGTTGTTTCTATCAACCTTAGAGATCACCCAGTGGAAGTTTTCACACTGTGCACAGCAAGCCCTAAATTGTTCATGGAGGTGCCTTGTGTGTAATTACATGGCATGGTTGCTATGAAGTATAGAACAAACAGGAGAGGTCCTGACATCTTCAGCTGTGCTTCCATTAGTACGGTTTCATTCTTATTTATTTTGCATATATATATATATATATATATATATATATATATATATATATTTATTTATTTCAGAATTTCACATTGAGAAAGGTTTATGCTGGTCAAGAAAACAAATAATCACCATCCCCTTATGTGTAAGATACTGTCATTCACCACCTATTCCATTTGTTCCTCCATATTTCTCAGCCCTCTTAGTTTGTCTTACTGTTTCTTGCCTATGATATGTGAGAAGTGATATTACTTCTAGAATGGGGCAATAAAATGCTTATACACAGTTCTCCAATCTCTCTTCTAATGATGACACAACATGGAAAATTGAGAAGACTCACATTCACAATGACTCAACTCCAAGAGAGGAAAGCCTCCCTAAGTGACTGTGGATCAAAGCCATCTGCCCACCCACAATGGGACAGGTGAAATAAGTGACAACTTAACTTCTTTGGATTAAACTGTTGAATAAATAGGGTTACTTGTTACTTCTGGATAAACTAATGCATCCTTACTAGTGTGACCCTTTTTAAGGATGAAGAAACAGGATTGCTAATAATGAAAGTGGGTAGTTCAAGGTCATTGAGATCTGAACTGAAATTCAAGTCTCCTGCCACTTCAAGGCAAAACCCTTATTTACCAATGTATAATGTCTTAGTGACCACAAAAGAATAATAAGCCATAATATTGGGGGTAGGCTTCCAAACTATTCCAAACTTCCCTAAATTCCAGATGACAGAAGTCCATCTAGATGCTGGTGAAAACCAACGTAGAGATCTTACATTTTCAGCATCAGTCCATTCTTGTTTGATAGTTGTAATTATTAGCAATTGCTTTTCTAAAGATATGTCATTGTAAGTAATGTAGCAAGGAGCATGAAGATTCATTCAACAGTTTTCAAGCCCTCATTAAATGATAAACATAGAAGTTATAGCAAAAACAGGTGTATAAGCACTGATAACATAGATAACATAGACATGATCCCTGCAATCGTGAAGGTTATAGGCCAATGAAGTGGTATGTTTATACATGTATATGAAAATATGCATATCTAATATTCATGAAAGAGCCATAAAGATAAATCTATGATCACAAAGTTTGGTAAGTTCGATGAACAAAGAAATCACACAGAATTATGAGAACACAAAACAAAGGATCCGGTATCTGAGGAGTCATAAGGGGTGGAAGGAGAGAGAGAGAGCAAGGGAATACACATTTCTGTGTTGCCCAACTTGAAAGGTTAGAATGTCATTTGTTGAAATAGAAACAGTGGAAGAAGACCTGGTGTTGGTGTGCGAAGTGAGGACGATGAAGAAACCACGGGTTCAACTTCAAAACATCTGAAGTAAAGGTATCAATGTAATTTCCACCACAGAAGTATGGATGAAGATGCCAGGAATCTTTGAAGGAATAGCTTTACAGAAAATCTTTAAAAAGACAGAGCTGGGGAATGACAGCAGATTCACTCAGCTGGAAGCATAGACCCTCCCTGCCCATTCATTTTCAAGTCCCTGCCAACATAGGCAGATGGCCGCAGCTGTTGCTCCTGCCCCCTCTCGTCTGACAAATACCAGATGGTGCCATTCTGTGGATCATCTTTATTAGAGAGCAGCCCTGTCAGTTCAGGCCTTAAAGGGATCCCTGAGTCAGGAAGTAGAGGTGGTTGACCTTTCATTCATACCATTTCTTGCCATCCCTTAGGCCAGGTGTGTTCCATTGATAAATAAAGTCCTCCCTTCCGAATTTTAGAATCTGCCAGAGCGTTATAATAATAGCCTGCACCAGGCAGCAGCGTAGCCTTAATGTTTCTGAAGGTCCTTACAAAAACTACTCAGCACTACTATCAATTATTCTTTTCAATTTTTTTAACTTTTTTTTTAATTTTTTATTTTTTATAAACAAATATTTTTATCCCCAGGGGTACAGGTCTGTGAATCACCAGGTTTACACACTTCACAGCACTCACCAAAGCACATACCCTCCCCAATGTCCATAATCCCACCCCCTTCTCCCAACCCCCCTCCCCCCAGCAACCCTCAGTTTGTTTTGTGAGATTAAGAGTCACTTATGGTTTGTC
>NC_081568.1:52452337-52461116 GCF_022355385.1 Mustela nigripes
TCCCTCCCAATCCCACAAGATGGGATTAACTTTTTTTTTTTAAGATTTTTATTTATTTATTTGACAGACAGAGATCACAAGTAGGCAGAGAGGCAGGCAGAGAGAGGAGGAAGCAGGTTCCCTGCTGAGCAGAGAGCCCGATGCAGGCCTCAATCCCAGGACCCTGAGATCATGACCTGAGCCGAAGGCAGAGGCTTTAACCCACTGAGCCACCCAGCGCCCTCTTTGCAATTTTTTTAAGAAAGATTTCAGAGGTTTGTCATTAGAACATTTAGAGGGTAATCTCTAGCCTCTGGAATCTGGATTGACAGGCAAAAATATGAGATTTGACTGTAACAACATTGTGATGTATGGAAGCTGCCATCAGTGGAGAGCTGTGTGGTATTGGGCAAGTGATGTAATCATTCTGTGTCTCGGTGCTATTGTCCATAAAATTGGGCGAATGTCCAGTTTGGGGTTGTTGTAATGACATTAATTAATATAAGGACTTATTTATGTATGGCAGTTGGAAGTTTTCAACACTTATAATCCATAGTGTTTTATAGATTGACTTGTTTCTGCCCAATACTATAAAAAATTAACAGCTGCCATTTCCTAAGTGCATAGAATGTACCAGGTGCTGTCCTAAGTGCTTTAAGAGTATCAGTTTATCGAACATTCACAAAAATCTATGAGGTATTTACCATTAGTAATCCTAGGTGTTTTTTTGTTTGTTTTTGTTTTTTGTTTTCAGATGAGAACATTGAAGGAGAGAGGCACTTGCTCAAGGGGACAAAGATTACAAATGAGGGCAATAGGATTTGAACCTCAGAGTCCATACCCATGTCCATTAAGCTACAATAGCAAGGATGAAAGATTGGAGTGCAATTATGAGGTACAAGACCTATGTAATAAATATCCTTTTTCTATGGGCAATGTGAATACTTTAAAATGTTTCTATAAAACTGCTGAATAGGGAGAAACCCATGTTGTATGGCGAGATGGAAGAGGTGAGGCAAGGGTTTGCAGGAGATGAGGAAGCAGGAGGAATATTTTGCTAGCTAAGGACAATCTAATGACCTTGAGGAATAGTTGGAAGCATACTAAACAAGAAGCCAGGAGACCTTTTTCCTAGTTCCAGCTTTACTACTAACAAGCTGTCTAGTGTTTCATCTCACATGACCTGTCATACTACCTTTGTGTCCTCACCTAAAACAAGGACTTAGGTCTAGCATCTAGACCAAATTAATTTAGACTGATAGTCTCTAAAGATTGTCCCTGTTCTAATTTAATTTCATTATTATACTAAAATCTAGAAAGAGCATCTTCAGCCTCAAAGACTACCAGCAATATCTTTTCATCTTAGTAATAGGATTTTTTAATTAAATTTTTCATTAATTTTAATGCATGTCGTTATACTACTTAATTCAAGAAAATTGAATAGACAATTTTTATCTGGACTGGGGAACTGAGTACTTGTGTTTCAGTTTGTGACCTGCTGCTGGCTGTAGTCTCTTGGGTAAGTCCATGGTTGAGTACAAAGCTCAGTGTCCTGAACAACAAGGGTAATTTCCACATTCTTTTTTCTCAGTACAACATTAATCATGGTCCAGTTTTAACCAAGTTAATAAACTTTTGGAAACAAATTTGTTATACCTATTTAATAATTTTTTGAAAAGCACCTTTAAAAAAATCCATTGCCTTCTAAAGAGACAAAGTTGTAAGGATCCTCAACTGGTGAGTTTATTAGTACATCTACAATTTACAGAAAGCCTCTGGGGATTGTGTCTTTTCTAAAGGCACATGGCTAAGTGGTGGCTAAAAGTTCCAGGGTTTTGCCTCATGACTTTCAGATTTGTTTAAGAAACTTTCCACTACTAGTAATTAGCACCCTCTAGACATCTGTTTCTTTGGGGAAAAAAATACATAAGCCACAAAAAGATTAAATCTAATTATTATAATTTCCATTTCTGGGGCAAGGCCTTTTCATAAATAATTATGTCTTAGTGCAAAACTGGCAAATTTTAAGCACTGGCCCTATCATTCATAATAATAAGTAGATTTATAACCCACAAGTTCATTAGCTACAGAAGGCTAATTAGAACTTTAACCAAAAAAATCAGCATATGAAACACTGAGGTAATCACAACATTTTAGCTCTGAAAACACCTGCTTTTCACCAAATGAACTCCATATCCAGACCCCAGGGCAAGAATGATGTAGTAAGTACAATACCAGGAAATAGGGGTTTACAGATCTTTATGAAATTACCCTTGGATTGAGGCAGGTTCTGCTTTCCTAAGGATGCGTACACTTAAAACATGTGAAAAAAAGATCACAGCAGAATAAAATACTAGAAAGAGCAGTGCACAGGCATAAAAAAGACCTCAAATCTACTTCTGGCTCAAACACTACCCCGTCTCTCAGCTTCATTTCCTCCCACTTGATATGAAAACATTGAACTAAATACATTCCCAAGTCCATTTCTAATCTTCATAAAGCAGAGGCTCATTTCTGTTCCTAGTTAATAAGATGCATTTATTTTATTAAATTCTATTTTTTTTTAATTTTACACACACTTATACTCTACTTATGTGTGCTAGGCACTGTTCTAAACTCTTTACAGATATTTAATCTTCATAGAAATGTCTTAAAGTAGCTAGTACTATTATCTCACCTTACTGGGTAAAGAAACTGGATCAATGACAGAGATTAAACAACTGGCCCAAAGTCACACAGTTACTGTTTCTCAATCCATATACCACAGCATGCTGTATGCCATAAATTTTTCACAGCGAAGTGCTTAATCACAGCTGAAGTCTGATCACGGCTGAACACTGAACAAGATCTTATCTTGTTTTAATTACAACCGATATAAAATATTACTGAAATGACTGACTGAAGAAGTTACTTGAGTGCCTTTGTAATGCGGTGATTTTTCCTTTTTTTAAAGATAATTGTCTATATTTAAAATTATGTTGTGGATATATATTTATTTTCCACCTCCTGCCACTATATATAAACTCCAACTTGGATATTATTCTATCTCCAGAACCTAGAATAAATAAGTAAATAAAGGAAAATCTCTTCTCTCAGTGATTTGAAGATAGAATAGGCTTGAAGACAAATTGTGAAGACAGAAGTTAGAAAATACTTTAAGTGCCTATATTATGAATTGAAGTCATATCTCTTTCAGCAAAAAAAATCTACATACATGAATTCTTATCGACATCACCATAATTCATTGCCATAGTCAGATTCTAAGAAATTTACGTATTTGTGTCTTTTTTAAAAAAGATTTTATTTATTTATTTGACAGACAGAGATCACAAGTAGGCAGAGAGGCAGGCAGAGAGAGAGAGGGGAGGAAGTGGGATCCCTGCTGAGCAGAAAGCCTGATGCGGGGCTCAATCCCAGGACCCTGGGATCATGACCTGAGGTGAAGGCAGAGGCTTTAACCCACTGAGCCACCCAAATTGCCCCATATTTGTGTCATTTTAATAAACGTTATTTGCTATGCTATATTGCTTATCATGGTTGACTACTGCTAATCAATGCCTTTACTAATTATTCTTCCAAGTTAATAATGGTAAGTCAAATCATTTTCCAATACTTGGCTCAAGAACAGGCTTATAGTTCTCTTCAGATAGAAGTAGGTGCTTGTTGGGTGAGGTTACAAGAAATACCTCCTCTGTACTTATTGACTGCTATAAAATGATAAATTCTCTCCTCTTTCCTGTTTAGATTAGAGGCCTGGAATCCCTGCCACCCTTTTGCAGCAGGAATGATAGAACAGAGAGATGAAAAGAAAAGGGATTCTAGATGATATCATTGAATCACTGAACATCCTCTGTAGCCTACCCTACCTCAGGATTTCCAGTTATGTCAGATAATAAATTTCCTGACTGATTGACGCCCTTAGAGTTGATTTTTTTTAAACATGTACCAAATTCATTTAGACAACCCTGCAAGAGAATGTTTCTTTAAAATTACCAGTTATCCAATGCACTTTTTCCCATGATAACAGTTAAGTTCAAAAGAGAATTGCTTCCCTCTCCTGAGCCAGTCCTCTGTAGCTTTCACTATTAACTTCCATGGCATAGGGCCATGAATTTCCTTCCGACATTTTCCCATCAACCACCAGGGAGTCCTACTTCCTCTCTTTTCATCAGTCTTATGTTCTTGGATGGTCATTAAATCTTGATATTTTTAATTCTCTTTGACCATTTGGTACAACTCTGATCTTTACCACATTTAGATTGTTTCACTCACTAATAATAGTGCTGGTATTTGATGTTTGGTGAGAGAATCTAAAACTTCACTCTGTAGTGGCTATTTGTTACAGTTGCTTCTTTGATGTTCTCAGTATGTCCTTTCAGCCTCAAATTGGATATAATAGGAAATTAGAGGTGGAAAGTCAAGATGATATAATGGGATTACGTGAAAAAATGGAAAAAATGTAAAATGTTTTTCATTAAATCGTGAGCATCTGCACTCAAACCAAGTAATTTAGTTGAATTTAGCAATATGGCAGAAGCCAAACACTTCACTCCAAACTTCAAGGTTTTCCAGTAAAAGTAATTTTTCTCCTTATCTCCTCCTAAGAAATTTACTTTTTGATTACGTGCCAAAGCTGTTTCTGACTTCCTGATAACCTCTTGCTAACTCCTAACTATGCTCTTTAACATGGTCTTCTTCCCATGTAAAAAAAAACTTTGTCTTATCTTTTCATAAATCCAGGATATAACTCTTTCTGAATCCAGTTGATGATTAATAAGATGAAATGAGGTAATATGAACAATACTGGAAAACTGGAAACAATGAACAGATGAGAATACCTAGCTATGGAATATGCAGACTGTGAACCAATATGCAAATAGCAAAGGTATACTGAAGAAGAGTATACATAATACATTCATATGTGAAAAAAGAGGTCCAAACATTGTAAATTCATCAACTGACAATATTCAGTAGGCTCTCTCTGTCTGTGCCACCTACTTGTAATATAACGATGAGCCAACTGTACTTACTGCCCACATTTCACATTATAGTAAGAGTGACAATTAGTAGTTAAGCAATTACATGACATAAAGGAGAACTATGGGACATCTATCTAAGTGTAATGAGGATATTTAACCCAACTGAAGATCCAAGGACTAAGCAGAGATCTGAAAGATGCTCTGTGGTTAACTTAATAAAGAAAGGAAGAAAGACTACTTCAGGAGGAAAAAGAAGCAAGAAGAAAAGACCTTATAGTAAAAAAGTAGACACATTTGAGAGCATAAAATAAGGCCAGGAACTGAAGAGCAAAAGAAGGGGGAGTGGGGTGGGAAGCAGTGTTTCCTATGAATATGTTAATTTTGATACTGCAGAAGCTTCATCAAGTGGACTAAAATATGTCAAGCGCTTCCTGGAGTTATGCAGTGCACAACATACACAACTATATATAGTAGCCTTGAGGGACACTGTGATGTGAGATGAAGCTTAAAAAGCAAGACGTTACAGCATCTTAAAATCTACAAGAAGGAGCTTTCTCTTTATCTGAAGTGTAATGGAAACCCTTGAACAGTTTAAGGATCAAAGGTGTGGTTCACAAAGATCAGTCTGGCAACAGTGTGCAAAACAGTTTGGAGAAAGAAGTGTGGATGCATATCAGAACAGTTGGAAGATAATTGCAGCAGTCCAGATAAAACACAATGGTAAGTTGGCTACTGGTGGTCATAGTTACAGTATAGCTGAAAATAACTCACTGGATCTGGTGGATGGTTTTGGCAAAAAAAATAAAAAAATTATCACTAGGACTTGGTAGATTCTATATGAGGACAGAGGGAAAAAGAGATGTTAAAAATGACTCCATGTTCTGCTTATGTAACTGGAATAAGCTAGATGAAAATGTTGCATTTACAGAGATGGGAAAGAGTTGAAAAAAGAGTTGGAGCTGAGAGATTATATGATGTTATAACACACTATATCATCCTATGTTTATAAAAGAGCCAAAATACAAGCTCAGAGAGGGACAAAATTTTGAAGAAAATAAAGCCTAATATTAATACTTTTAAAATATGCCCAGTGATAACAGAGACTACCAAATTATTATCTTCCTTTTTCTTTGTATACTCAAAGTATTTCAAAATTTTTAAAAGGCTTTTGAAAAGGATGTCATCCTAGTCTTTGTGTTATACCCACCCTACCAATTAGTACTCCACGACTTCCCTTCCCCTCTGATATCATGTACTTTCCTTTTGAAGAATTCATAAATTCTACACTTTCTAAGCCTTTGCTGTGTCCCTGATGCCCTAATTTGCCACAAGCCCCTGCTGGGGAAAAACTAGTTTCTCTTGGCTTCTTGCAGCTTCCCAAACAGAGCCTACCTCAGAGCTTGCCATTCAGAAGCACTCCATGCATATTGCACACCAGCTTTTTATCTACTTCCACAGTTTCCCTGGGAACATTTGTAAGGGATTGTTCTAGCTCCATCAAGGGAACAGCCAGTGCAATTTAATTTAGCATATCATAAAGTACTCTGCAAAGACAAAAGAGGAAGGGAAAAACTAACAAATGGGGCTTTGGCTGAGAACAGGACAAGTTCATAATTTATGATATCCTCCCAACGAGAATTTACTTCCAGGAGGTGAGGAATGGCACACACACACACCAACAAATCACCGTTTGCTCCCTATATCCTGCCCAGCTCAGAGCAGTCTGCTAATCTACTGTCTTTCACTCAGCTCCACAGTATAATTTGGTAAATTAGCAATAAAGTCTGACCTAAATGCATTTCACATGTTGTTAGCTATAATAATGCATATGTTATGCTTCATTTATACAATTTCTTACGCCTATTTCCACTGGTTGATTTTCGTTTTCATTATTGTTTCAGTGTTATTTCAGGAGCTAAAATAAATTGATGCCTTAGCAAACTCACACAGTGGCCCATATACTTTCTGGGTAGGGCCTCCTTGAACATCCTTTGAACCACCAAAGGACCAAAGGAAATAATCCCTACCTCTCATATGTCACCTTGTGATAATCATTTTCTCTGTAAATAACTCTGTTGAAAACATCCAGGGTCCTTTTGTGATTTTAAAGTAAGCAGAAAAAAAACAAAAATAAAACAAAACAACAACAACAAAAGAATGAGAGATTCTAGTGCTTCAAAAATCTGTTCCAAGAGGAGTGGCATCATACTACCATTGAACTTCTCAAATCTTAAACATTGGGCCCTGTGGAGCTCCTGGACTCTGAGAGATATTAAGGCTTGGTTTTTTAAAAACACAGTTGCTTCTCAAATTCTGTATTGAGAGGAAATATACTGGTAAATTTATTGTAGGGAAAACATCTCCAGGAAAATAAATGCAAATTAGATGTGCTGCTATTATTAATCTTCAAGAGGCCACATAGAAATGTTCTCAAAGTTTTTGGTCTCAGAATCCCTTTAAGCCCTTAAAAATTATCAAAGACCTCTAAAAACCTTTGCTTATATGGGTTTTATCTCTCTACTGAATAAACAGATTTGAAAATGAAAACTAAGAAAATTTTTTAAATTACTTATTACTTCAATTAAAATAACAGCAATAAATGTTCACATAAATTCAGCATATTTTTATGAAAAACAATTTTAAAATTCCTTAGCAAGAACAATATTGCTTCACATTTTTGAAGAACTCTGTAATGTCTAGCTTGATAGAAAATAGTAAAATTCTATTTTCTTAGGATCTCAATCTGTTGTGAATTCATTGTTTTGGTTAAAGAATATGTAGGAAATTCAGCCTCACAGATATAAGGGAGTTAGAAAATGGTAATTCATGTGAAAAGCAGCTAGTTCAGCTTGTAACTCAAGCAACGCCCAGACTTCAGTAAGCAACTGCATTGCTTTTTGATTATTTCCTATTCTGACAGAAAGAATGTTAAAAAGATGTATACTCAAAGATTAAGACTAAAATTAATGTTCATACTGATCATTATGGATGTGAAATCTGCCTTTAAAAAAAAAAAAAACTGTGGTTTTTTACAACAGTTTTAGGTTCACAGCAAAATGAGGTCCACACCCTCCCACATGCACAAGCCACTCCAGGGTGGCATATTACAACTGATGAATCTGCACTGACACATGGTAATCACTTGAAGTCCATAGGTTACTTTAGGGTTGACTCTTGGTGTTAACACATTCTATTAGTTTAGACAAATGTATAATAACATGTATCCATTATTATAGTATCATACAGAGTATTTTCACTGTTCTAAAAAATTCTGTGTTCTATTTATTCTTCCCTCCTTCACACTCAACTTTCACTGTTTCCATAGTTTTGCATTTATGTTGATGGGAGATACTGGCCCATAATTTTCATGTACCATCTGTCTGGTTTTGTATTAGCATAATACTAGTCTACTAGAGTTAGGAAGTATTCCCTTTGCTTCTATCTTTGGAAAGAGATTGTAGAAAGTGCGTATAACTCTTTCTTTAAATGTTTGGTAGAATTCACCAGTGAACCCATCTGGGCCTTAGTCCTTTCTGTTTTGGAGAGTTATTAATTACTGAATCAATTTAATAGGTATAGGCTTATTTAATTTGTCTATTTTTTCTTGTGCATTTTGGCAAATTGTGTCTTTCTCTCTCTCTTTTTTTTTTTTAAAGATTTTATTTATTTGACAGAGAGAGATCACAGGTAAGTAGAGAGGCTGGCGCAGAGAGAGAGAGAGAGAAGCAGGCTCCCCGCTGAGCAGAGAGCCCCATGCGGGACTCGATCCCAGGACCCTGAGATCATGACCTGAGCCGAAGGCAGGTCATGATCTCAGGGTC
>NC_081568.1:52461216-52487382 GCF_022355385.1 Mustela nigripes
CTTTTTTTTTTTTAAAGATTTTATTTATTTGACAGAGAGAGATCACAGGTAAGTAGAGAGGCTGGCGCAGAGAGAGAGAGAGAGAAGCAGGCTCCCCGCTGAGCAGAGAGCCCCATGCGGGACTCGATCCCAGGACCCTGAGATCATGACCTGAGCCGAAGGCAGCGGCTTAACCCACTGAGCCACCCAGGCACCCTGTCTTTCTCTTTTTTTTTTTAAGATTTTATTTACTTATTTGAGAGAGAGAGAGAGAAAGAGAGCATGAGTTGGGGGTAGGGGCAGAGAGGGAGAAGCAGATTCGCTGCTGAGCAGGGAACCCTGAGCAGGGCTCAATCCCAGGATCATGAGCTCATGACCTGAACTGAAAGGAGACACAACCCACTGAACACCCAGGAACCCAGGCAAACTGTGTCTAAGAATTATCCATTTCAACTAGGTTATCAAATTTGTGAGCATAGAGTTGTTCATAGTATTCCTTGATTATCTTTATCACACATAAGATCTGTAATGATATATTCTCTTACATTTCTGTTTTAGTGATTCGTGTCCTCTTTTTTTTTTTTTTTTTTTTTTTTTTCTTAGCCTGTCTAGAGGCTTACCAGTTTTATTGGTCTCTTCAAAGACACAGCTTTTGTTTTATCAGTTTTGTCTATTAATTTATTTTTGCTCAAATATTTATTATTTATTTTCTTCTGCTTACTCTAACTTTAATTTGCTCTTCTGTTTCTAGTTTCCTAAGGTGGAAGCTTAGGTTACTGGTTCTATATTTTTCTCATTTTCTGATATGTGTTCAAAGCTATAAATTTTCCTTACAGCACTATTTTCACTATATCCCACAAATTTTGATAGGTTGTGTTTTCATTTTCACTTAGTTCAAAATACTTTTAAATTTCTTGAGATATCTTGAGACCCTGCATTACTTAGAAGTGTGCTGCTTAATCTCCACACGTTTAACATTATTTTTCTGGTTATGTTTCTGTTATTGATTTCAAGTTTAATTCCATTATGGTCTGAGAGCAGATAGTGTATAATTTGTGTTCTTTTAAATTTGCTAAGGTGTGTTTTGTGGTTCAGAATACGGTCTATCTTGGTGAATATTACATCTGAGATTGAGCTGAGTATGTTTTCTGCTGTTGCTAGATGAAGTACTCTACAGATGTCAATTATATCCAGTTGACTGATGGGATTGTTAAATTCAAATATGTCCTTACTGATTTTCTCCAGCTGGATCTGTCCATTTTTAATAGAGGATATTGAAGTCTCCAACTACAAAACTGGACTCACCTATTTTTCCTTACAATTCAATTAATTCTAGCCTCATGTAGTTTGATACCCTGTGGTTGCATTAAGGATCATTGTCTCCTTGGAGAACCCATTCTTCTGTCATTATGTAATGCCCTTCTTTATCCCAGATAACTTTCCTAGCTTTGAAGTCTTCTTCAGCTGGAATTACTATAACTACTCCTGCTATTTTTGAATTAGGATTGACATGGCATATTTTCCTCCATTCATTTACTTTTAATCTACATGTGTCATTATATTTAAAGTGGGTTTCTTGTAGACACTATAAAGAAGGACTTTTTTTTAATCAACTCTGACAATCTATCTTTTTTTAATTTTTTAAATTTTCTTATAAACATATAATGTATTTTTAGCCCCAGGGGTACAGGTCTGTGAATCACCAGGTTCACACACTTTACAGTACACACCACAGCACACACCCCCACCAATGTCCATAGCATAACCCCACCACCCTTTCCCTCCCCCAGCAACCCTCAGTTTGTTCTGCGAGATTAAGAGTCTCTTATGGTTTATCTCCCTCCCAATCCCATCTTGTTTCATTTATTCTTCTCCTACCCACTTAAGCCCCCATGTTGCATCTACACCTCCTCATACCAGGGATATTGTGTGATAGTTGTCTTTCTCCGGTTGACTTACTACACTAAGCATGATAGCCTCTAGTTCCATCCATGTCGTCACAAATGGCAAGATTTCGTTTCTTCTGATGGCTGCATAGTATTCCATTGTATACCACATCTTCTTTATCCATTCATCTGTTGATGGACATCTAGGTTCTTTCCATAGTTTGGCTATTGTGGACATTGCTGCTATAAACATTCAGGTGCATGTGCCCCCTTTGTATCATTATGTTTGTTTCTTTAGGGTAAATACCCAGTAGTGCAATTGCTGGGTCACAGGATAGCTCTATTTTCAACTTTTTGAGGCACCTCCATGCTGTTTTCCAGAGTGGTTGCACCAGCTTGCATTCCCACCAACAGTGTAGGAGGGTTCCCCTTTCTCCGCATCCTCGCCAGGATCTATCATTTCCTGACTTATTAATTTTAGTCATCCTGACTGGTGTGAGGTGGTACCTCAATGTGGTTTTGATTTGTATTTCCCTGATGCCGAGTCATGTGGAGCACTTTTTAATGTGTCTGTTGGCCATCTGGATGTCTTCTTTGCAGAAATGTTTATTCATGTCTTTGCCCATTTTTTGATTGGATTATTTGTTCTTTGGGTGTTGAGTTTGCTAAACTCTTTATAGATTTTGGATACTAGCCCTTTATCTGATATGTCATTTGCAAATATCTTCTCCCATTCTGTCTGACAATCTATCTTTTAATTGGTGTTTTTAGACCACTGATAATCCAAATGACTACTGAATAATTGGATTAATACTTACCATATCTACTTTTTACTTGTTGCTGTTGTTCTTTATTTCTGTTTTTATCTGTCTTTTTCTGCCTTTTGTGGTTTTAATTGAACATTGCATTTTTTCTCTTTCTTTAGCATATCAATTATATGCTCTTTTCTCCTTTGTTTAATGGTTATACTAACTTCACAATATACATTTACAGCTAATCCAAATCGAGTTGCAAATAACACTGTACGACTTCATGGGTAATGTGAGTACCTTATAATAACAAAGTTGTTCTAATTCCTCCTTTCTTCCCATTCTATCACTGTTGTCATAATTTTTTCCCTTTGATTTCTTTAGGGATTTTCTCCTTAATTCTGATCTTCTGTAATTTGATAATGGTATAGCTATTTATAGTCAGGGTTATTTTTTATGGGTTATGGGCTAGAGGGCATTTACATGCTTGGTATTCTCTGAGCTTCTAGGATCAGTTTTTTCAAGTGTGACATTAATTTGGGGGAATTTTTCAGTCACTATTATCTCCAGAATTTCTTTTGTTCATTTCTTTCTTTTTTCTTTTGATATTCCCACTACATATATGTTATAACTTTTATAGTTGTTCCACAGTATCTGGATCCTCTGGGGGTTTTCTTTGTTCTCTTTGTATTTCAGTTTTCTTTTTTTTTTCTTTTTGAGACAAAGAGAGAGAACAGGGGAGGGGTAGAGGGAGAGGCAGAGAGAATCTCCATTCCCAGCAAGGAATCCAACATGGAGCTCAATTTTCACACACTAAAATCATGACCTGATTTTAGTGTGTGACTCTTGAGCTGAAATCAAGAGTCAGATGCTTAACCAACTGAGCCACCCAGGTATCCCTGTATTTCAGTTTTCAAGGTTTCTAATGACATATCCTTAAGCTCAGAGATTCTTTCTTCAGCTGTGTGTCCAGTCTACAAATAAGCCCATCAAAGGCATTCTTTATTTCTCATATGGTATTTTTGACCTCTAGAATTTCTCTTCAGTTTTTGTCTTGTGATTTCCATCTTTCCATTTACATTCCATAACTGTTCTTGCATCCTATCTACTTTACCCAACAGAGACCTCAGCAAATCAATCATTGTTTTAAACTCCTAGTCTGATGATTCCAACACCCCTTTCATGTCTGGTTCTGATGCTTACTCTGTCTCCTCAAATTTTGTTTTTTGCCATTTAGTATACCTTGTAATTTTTTTCTTGATAGCAGGCAGGATGTATTAGATAAAGAAACTGTTGTAAATAGGGCATTAGTAATGTGGTGGTAAGGTGTCAGAGGAGGGGAAGTAATCTGTACCCCTATGATTATGTTTCAGTGTTTCAGTAAGCCTATGCTTCTATTTTGTGATTCTTAGTTGTTATATTTCCCACCCTCTTCTGGGTGGGAGAGAATGGCTAGAATGGACTGGTATTAGATATTTCCTTTCTACCGTGTGGAAAGCTGAGGGAATGGGAGTTGGGTATTACCCTTCCCCAAATCAGTTAAGCTCTGGTAATACCTCAGCAGGTTAGGTTCTTGTTAATTAGTTTCTCCTGAAAGTAGGTCTTGTTAAGTGTACAGAGTGCTCTGGTTCCTTTCCCCTCCCTCAGACAGAGCAGGAAAAGATATTTATTGTGAGAAACTGGTTGTATTCCTGAGGTAAATGTCACAATATTGTGGCATATTCCCTATACCTGGGTTTCCCTGTTGTTTTTAACTCTCAGAGTTGTCCATAAGAGCCTTCAGAAATTTGTCAATTACAGTTCAGGGTTTCCTGCCTCTAAAGGAACTCAGTATTTTCCTTCCTATGTTTCCTCAGGAATAACCTCCTGTATGTCTCCTTTACTTTTACACAGAGAACAATTTACTTCTGACACTCTGGTCACCAAATATGTGGTGGGTTTTCCCAACACCAACAAACAATTCCCAGACACCAGCAGGTGTTTTATGCCCTCTCCAGATGTGCCACTCTCCCAGCACCTCCATGAGTTCACCCACCCAGAAGCTCTCCAAAACCTACAATCTGAGAATTTTATGGAAGCATGACCAATGCCATGTATGTATGATCAACCATTAACTCCATGTTTACCCTCTCTCCCTTCTTAAGAGAACAGGGGCAGGGTTGAAAATTCCAAGTTTCTAATTATGGCATGGTCTTTCCCAGGACTAGTCTTCATCCAGAAGCTCACCCAAAGTCACCTCATTAGTGCAAAAGACACTCCTACCAACAGAAAATTAACAAGGGTAAAAGGGGGGTCTGTGTCAGGAACAGAGGACGAAAACCAGTATTAGAAGGAGAAACACTCTTAAGGTTCTTATCACTTAGAAAATTATGAGTTTCAGAAGCTCTGTGCCAGGGATCGGGGACAGACTGAATGTATCTATTTATTTTTTCCCATTATAACATACTACCTTAGCTCTGGTTTCTGCTCTTGAGGCTCTTCTCCAGTAAGTGAAGATTCTCTACAGTTCCCTATCTGTCTCTCCAATCTTAGAGGCAATATTGTTAGTGCTTTAGTTTGTTGAACATTTTATTATTGTTTAGGTCAGAGTGGTGACTTTAAGCTCTTTATGTGTAGGAAGTGAAGCCTCTTTTTCTGAACCATGAGTGCATAGTAGTTAAGAATACAACATCTAGGAGCCACTGGGTGGCTCAGTCATTAAGTGTCTACCTTCGGCTTGGGTCATGATTCCAGGGTCCTGGAATCCAGCCCCACATCGGCTCCCTGCTTGGTGGGAAGGCTGCTTCTCCCTCTCTCACTTCCTCTGCTTGTGTTCCCTCTTTCGCTGTGTCTCTCTGTCAAATAATAAGTAAAATCTTTTAAAAGATTACAATATCTACTGTACAGTGTGCTGCCACTGTGTTGATTTGTACCAAGGCACCAGCAGTTTTATCTGCTATTGTCTTTGTACTGCTATGACAAATTCCAAACACTAAAATAATGAATAATGTCTTAGTATTATTATAAAAATAGTTTTGGCCTTGTGGATCACTGAATCTCAGGATTCTCTAGGGGTCCAGAGATCCTACTTTGAGAATCATGACCTTAGAATTTAGCACACATGAAAACCCTTACCTGCAAACTACCTTAAGATTAGAAACAAAGGTGAAATGGTCCATGACCTATACCTCTTTCTCTAAAAAAATGTTCCTGTTCAACAGCATTTTTCTCTAAAAACAAAAATAACTCAAAGGACCCACCTCTCCCTCTTGCTCTCTGAGAAATGAAGCTGGAAATAACCAACACAATTGCCTAATCTGGACTTTTATACATGAGGAAACGGAGACTGAGACAGGAAAATTCACTAGGACAAGACTATAATTTTAAGTCTCCTGATTCACAACCAAATTGTGTTTTATTTTTTTATAGATGACTTTCCTCAACCATTTAGTCTTTCCCTCTTTAATATGTTTATTCCCCTCTCTCCCTCTCTGTGCTTCATCTTTTAATGAGACACACTCCCAATCACACACAGCAATGCTATTCGTTTATGCTTTCCTAGTTCAAGCTAAAAGATCTTTAAAATATTGTCTCTGTGTGGTTTGACTACATTTAAAACCGTGTACTAGCCCACAGCAATTAAAAATGGTTTAGTCTAAATTTCTGAATGATAAATTTTAAGGAGAAAACAGAATGCATATAACTCCTAATTATCTTTGCATGAATGTGAAATCTTTCCGGAGGCCAAAATATTGTTTAAATGTAAATAATTGCAGTGGAGAGGAAATGAGTTCACCCTGTAATGCTGTCTCTGAAGATAGCAGTTTACTCCACCCTTCCGTGGCTGTAACCTTGCCTAAATTAAATATAATGAGTAAGAAACTACTGAGAAAGGAAAGCAGAAAGTGCAAGTGCAGAAAAATGCAATCGATATTTTCAGTCCTAAATTACAGGTTTACTAATCTAGATGCACCATATCGCAGATGTTTCTTGATCCATTATAAGTGAACCACAGTAAATTACCTCCTACACAAAATAAAATTGCTACCTTAACCCAAAAGAAAAAGATGATGTGAGATGATGTGAACATCTAGCATTGGTTCACAGATTTTAAAATATTCTTATCTGAAATCTGTGATGCCTTTAGCTTTTAAAATGTGGTTAATAATTCTCTTGTCAGTCATGTAAGTACATTGCGGTCTTGGTAATTTAACTTAAAAGAGTACTTCATCATAGGGAAAGGAAAAATGGGGTTTGAACATCTTTCCCAAATAAATTGTTAAAGGGCCTTTCTATGTCCAGTGTATGGAACAAGCTGGTGGCCTATTTAAACTGAAAATATCTAGAAAGTAAGGTGTCATGTGGATTCTAAGAGCTCAATATATTACTCTGAATGTCAAGGACCCTACCAGAAATTAGCCTTGTAAAGCCAAATTTCCATATAAGGCTTAAAAGTTAAGGTTTTTTATCCTTATTTTGAGGATTACAGCTTTTTCTAGTTTTCGTGTAATGCAGATCTAAAGATGGCTCTCACTTATGCCAACTGAGCATATCATTCAACAGACAGTTCTGGCTTATATTGCAACAAACAAACATGGTGAGCCACATACTTCCTGTCAATCTTTCATGGTCTTTACTGGCTAAAATTTAGTAAGAACACTACTGTAGATTTCTGTTTGTTCTGTTACAAAGGCAAATTAACTAGGCATGCATGGCTGTAAGTTTAATATATTACCCAGCATTCAGATTCTAGCCATAGCAAATTGCTAAAAACTGGAACTCATTTTTGTATGATATATTATAAATTGTAAGGGATTATCTAAAATTTCAGCATATTTCTGAACCACTGGTTGGAATACATTTTGCAATATCTTTCTATAATTTTACATACATTTCATGTCTAAGTCTAACATTTTTATAGACATTATATGTCTAAGTCTAACATTCTACAATCTGGAGGTAAAAACTGAAACAGTGAGTATCTGGCCTGTGGGGCTCTTGGTATGTTAGGGTCACTTTAAGGCAACAAAAACAGACCTAAATCCTTACCTGCTATGGGTATGGGCTGAATAGCTTTTGGACAAATGTTGTGAATAGAGGGACTCCTGATGATTAGTTCTTTCAGTCCAGTTTTATTTCATTCCTTTTCTAACTATGGATGGAATAGAATGCTAGCAAATAATTACTAATGAGCCACAGTAAATGATTAAGCAATGCCAAGTCTAACAATTCTATCAGCAAAAGAATCAATCCAAATCCAAGGGAAGGACTAACCAGAATAAATGTGAATGTCTGATATTCACCTTTGCTGAATAAACTGAAAACAATGCCCTGTGTATATCACTCCAATCTCACCTATGAATTGGGCATGAAGTTAAACATGGAAATTGAAAAATATGACAATTTACCTCCATTTTACAAAAAGAAAACATTTTTGGTTCAATTGTCACTCAAAGTGATAGAAGCACAGCATTTTGAGATGAAACTGGTGCAGAGAAGCAGAAAGCTGAGAGGAAGGGGAGGAATTTAAATTTATGTCCAATGTTCTAGGTACATTTCCAGATTATCAAGAGAATATGAGTAATGATAGTAACCACATTTATTGGGTATTTGCTAAAATAATAATTCTGTCCTTTATATGTCAAAATAATACCAAGGGAAGCATATATTAAAATTCTTATTTTTCAATTAAAGGAAGGAGTAAATAAAAGAGAGAGAAGAATACAATAATAAAAATCACCAGGGGCAAAAATGCATTCTCAACTCTTAACTCTAAACTCAGACTCCCCTTGCTGGATTACTTAACCAAACTGTCATTCCATGAAGGTTGTCAGAATTTTTACTTATCTATTATATATGTTTGATGTTAAATAAGTCTATAGATATATAAAGAGATGAATACATATAGACATATTTATGTACACATATATAAATAAATATATGTACATACATAGATGTATATATAGGGAAACAGAGAGATAGAACTAAAGCTTTTGCAAATTTCACCCCAGAGTAAATTTTCCTGAGTCATAAAAGAAATTGGGCCACAGCTCCTTTTCATTAACATTGCATTTGAACCATTTACTTGGCCTACATTTGACTATCTTCTTTTCTCAAATGATTTGGGTTCTTACAAAAAATATGTGCATTGTCAGCACTAGATTACAACCTTGAATCTACCCTGAGTACCTTTACAAAAAAGTGTTAACTATGTCTGTAGGAATTTTAAAGATATAATGTGCTTCCACAAATACAATAAAATTTAGATTCTGTGCCAGTAAGAGGGACAGCAGGGAGGAGAGGATTGTGGCTCTTAACCGTTAATGGTTTGGTACCTGTACCTAAAACATGGGGCCATTTTGGTCACACTGACCAGAAGCACTCTGTTAATCAAACCAAACCAGACCCAAGTTGCACAAGAATTCCATAAGACTGTGTAATGACACTGAAAAACAATTTGAAGTGAAATAAGAAAGAGAATTACAGATACCATATGATCTCACTTATATGTGGAATCTAAAAAAAAAAAATGAACTCATAGAGGCAGAACAGAACAGCTGTTGCCAGGGGTCGGGGATGGGGAGTGGAATGTACATGACAGTGACTATAGTTAACCACACTGCATTGTACATTTGAAAGTTGCTAAGAGTAGATCTTAAAAGTTTTCAATATAAGAAAAAAACTATAACTATAGTTTTTAGAAAAAAACTAAAACTATAACTAATACTATGGTTATTAACTTTTGTTGTAATCATTTTACAATGGAAACATATCAAATCATTATGTTGTAGATGTTAATATAATGTCGTATGTCAATTATGTCTCAATGGGGGAAAACAGAAGGTAGGCGAATATAAAAGAGTATAAAAAGTTCACCTATTTGACTTCAAATTCCCCATTGCAGCTAATCTTTAAGAAAACATTGCATGTGAGGGCACTTGTGTGGCTAGGTTGGTTAAGCATCAGAATCTTGATTTCAGCTCAGGTCATGATCTCAGGGTCATGAAAACAATCCCCTCATCTGGTTTGGTGCTGGGCCAGAAGGCTGCCTAAAATTCTCTATCTCCCTCTCACTCTCTCCTCCCCCTTCTTTCTTTGCTTGCTTTCTCTCTCTCTAAAAAAAAAAAGAAAAGAAAAGAAAAGAAACAAGCAAAAAAGAAAGAAAAATCACTTGTTAAATGTTGATACGGTGTTAAAAGAAACCCAAAATTATTTGAAAGAACTACTAAAATATCCCCCCATATTCCAACTATTTAAAATAAAATAAAACAATTTAAACACATGCCAGTTTTAGGAAAAATGAGTAGAAATGAAATGGAATTCATTCACTTGTTTGAGCCTTGGGTGATTTAGAAAGTCCCTGAAATAGTAAACAAAGACTATCTACGATAGTTATTTGAGCTAAAGTAGAAGGACTTCAAAGGCCCTCTCAAATTTCATATCCACTACATTCCTCACTACTGGGTTATACAATAATCTCAGTTTGATATAATTATGGCCTTCTTAGTTGGTAAAGTAGATATGTCAATCCCTGGATTAATTGGAATGAACTTAAAGTGCAAATAATTTTAAACTAAGAATAACTATAGAGGTAAAAGTAATTATTGGTGAGGGTTAAATGTTCTATTTTAAGCAACCGTGGAGGGATTTTTGTTTTAATAGAAGTTCAAATTTATCAGAAAATTATAGTATTTCTAATTATATTTTAAATCAAAGCTATTGATATCCAACAATGTCAGTATTTTATTTCAAATAAAATTCATAAGAAAAAAGCACACACTATAACATCAAAATCAGAAAGGAAGAATACCCCAAAAGATTTCTAATTTTTCTTTGAAAATGAAGTATAAGGAGTTTTCAAAGACATGCCTCATCATTTGGCAACAATATCCAGGGATAACAATTATATTTTGATCAAGCTAGCAATAAGAAATATTCCCAGGTTTATGGAATGAGATATATTTGGTTGTTTGACTGCTACTAAACATGTTCTTAGACTATATTATACATGAGAACATCACTGACTAAAGAAATAAAGAAAGAGTAAAACGTACTGTGAATGTAAAGGAGTAAAGTTCAATACAAATATTGACCTTACCTCCCACTTGGGACAATATTTTTATATGGGACATTTTTGAACACTGATTATAAATGAAGACTGGATATTTTAATACCTTAAGTTTGTTGAATTTAGAAATATAAATTAAACTTCAAACAAAAATCATCTGCAAATATAGAAGTACTGACCTACAGTACTAACATTTGAAATGTTTAATCTCCTAGTTACAAACTGTGAGTTATCTTAGAAGTGTTTACAAAAATGAACTTGAGAGAGACATTTCCATAATTTTGCACTTCTGCCTGTCCTTGTTAAACCAGTAAACCAGAGATGCTATGTGCATAACAGGAAATTTGTTTGTATTCATTTATTTACACAACAAATATACATAGTACTAACTATGTATCCAACATTTGATATTTCCTGTTAGGACTAAATAATACATGAGGCAAATGCTTAAATATGTAAGAGTTACTATATTGTTTTTAAAGTTAAAATAAGAATTAAAATCTATATTCATTGTGAAGTAGAACATAACTTTTTAACGGTGAAGGGCACAACATAGAGTGAAGGTATAACTATAACTTTTCTATGAGCCGAAATCATAATAAGAAAATATATAGGGTGAAAATATCTGGGTATGAAGAACAAATAGGTATTAGTAGCTAGAAGTTTTAATACAGCTCTCATTCTTTATGTAATTAAAAATAATCAAAAAGAGGACATTAAGAGAAGGAAAGGAAAGGAAAGAAAAGGAGGGGGAAATCGGAGAGGGAGATGAACCATGAGAGACTATGGACTCCAAGAAACAAACTAAGGGTTTAGAAGGGAGGAGAGTGAGAGGAATTGGTGAGCCTGGTGGTGGGTATTAAAGAGGGCACATATTACATGGAGCACTGGGTGTTATACATAAATGATAAATCTTGGAACACTACATCAAAAACTAATGATGTATTGTATGGTGATTAACGTAACACAATAAAAAAAAACAAAATTAAAACAAAATACCTTAAAAATTACCTAAGAGAGCTGAAGAAAATTAGTAAAAATTGACCCTGAACCCAGTAATCTGAAAAAAAAAAAAAATGTGAATTTTTTTTCAAGTACCCATGAAACATTAATTAAATTTTATCACATATTTGGCCACAAGGAAAAACTCAATAAATTCTTTAAAATATAAACAGTACATATCACATTTAAAGACTGTAAATCTAATTTAAAAAGCAATAGAAATCAAAAGTAAAAACTATCTCCAGCCCATCAGATACTTAAAACACTTTCCTAAACTTCTTTTGAATTGAACAATAAACAAAAATCTCAAATGCTGAAAAAAATATCAGTAAGAGTAACACTTCAGATCAAAATTCATGGCATGTGATCAAAGAACACTAATTTGGAAAGAGAAAATGAAATGAGGGCAATCGCTATTTTGTTTTATAGTTGTTATCATAATTTTTAAGGAGAGAGGCAGATGGTGAAAGTAGAACCAGTCAGCCAAGCTGAGAAAAGCACACAGAAAGGTGGTCAGAGATGACCTTGGTCATTATGTTATCATCACTGTAACAGTGCTAAGAGTGTGAGCTCTGAGCTCATTTGCCTGCTGTCAGATTCTTTCCCCCATGTGCTGTCTCAATAACTATGGACACATTTCCCCATCTTTAAAATGGGAATAATAAATATTTCTTTCATGAGGTTTTCATAAAGTGTAAATAAGTTATCCAAAGCTAGACAGTAACTGAGACAAAGTAGATTCTCAATAAATGTTAGCCAAGTATCAGTGAGGTCAAAAGCCAAAGAACAGGAAGACAAAAGGCTAAGGTATCAAATGTTATAAAAACTGAAAGGGCATTAAAGTTGAGAAGAAATCATTGGATTTGGCTATGTGGATGCCAAATGCAATCACAAGAATGCAACTTGAGAAGAGCGAGGGATGTCAAAATCAAAGCAACTTTCCCACATTTGGGGGTTGCAGGGAATCATCCAGGATTTCCTATAGGCATTTCTAAAGGATAAGTATGTGTGAATCATTTTGCAAGCCTATTTCAGGAAGGAAAGGAAAAGATCATCCTACTTGCTTTCTCTCCTATGTTCTCTGTTGGCATCCTAAAGGCCAAATTATTTGAGTAAATAATTTGGCATTATTTACTCAAAGACAAACTCTCTGTATATTTTGTCATAATCATTCTTTAACATGGTTAACAAACATCTATTGAGCACCTATGTGCCAGCAATCAACACACCAATCTTGGAAAATCAGATTGATTTTAATGATGAGCTAAGAATCCAAATATTTATGTAAAATATACTAATTTTTAAGTATTGGTCAAAAATATTAAGACTACATGAACAAAATAAGTAAAGGTCAGGTAGGGATCATGCATGATCATGATGACAATTTAGTTCTTAATATCTAATTTCTCACCTAGTCTCATTTCAAAAATTTTGTTTTCATTTTTAAAATTTTTTTAACCTATTCTCATTTTTTATCTCTTCCAGCGTTTCTTGCAAGCTCTATGTCCTTTAACAAAAAGAAAGAGAGGAAGAGGAAGAAAAAGAAAAAGAAAGAGTAGAGGGAAGAAGAGGAGGAGAAATCGCTAAGGTGCAAGAGAGGGAGAAATGAAGTTCAGAGAAGAGTGCTGGATACTTCTAGGGCTTTTATTTCACATCTTTAGATCATCTCACTTTATTTTCTTCAAGTTCTGAAAACACATACTGACCAGATTTCTGGTTAAAGGTGGATTTGGGTTCAGCAGAAAGAGGGAAGCATCTATCAACTGATAAAAATCCTTTTCTGAAATGAAACTAAGGAAATATACTTTCTTTTCAGGTACAACTCTCTCATAAAAGTCAAAGTATTTCCTTAGTACTTAGCAATCCCCCAACCTCTTCACTCCAGGAAGTCCATAAAAGACGATTTTATAATTATTTATTAGAATTGAGTGATCATTGTATTTCAGGCATTATGCTAAAATGAATGGCATGGAAAAAAGAACCATTATCCATTCTATTTTTACCAAGTCAGGAACTCACAGAAAATAAACAGTTTACCATGGGTTACATAGCTATAACCAGAGGGGCTGAGACTCAAACCCATAACTATGTGATAATTCTATAAGGACTAGAGAAGATAGATAACTTGCAAACAGTAAAAGACCATGGACCATATCTTCTTTATCCATTCATCTCTTGAAGGGCATCTTGGCTCCTTCCACAATTTGATGATTGTGGACATTGCTGCTATGAAAATTGGGGTACAGATGGCCCTTCTTTTCACTATATCTGTATCTTTGGGGTAAATACCCAGTAGTGCAATTGCAGGGTCATAGGGTAGCTAGATTTTTAATTTCTTAAGGAATCTCCACACTGTTTTCCAAAGTGGCTGCATTAATTTGCATTCCCACCAATAGAGTAAGAGGGTTCCCCTTTCTCCGCATCCTCTCCAACACTTGTTGCTTACTGTCTTGTTAATTTTGGCCATTCTAACTGATGTAAGGCGGTATCTCATTGTGGTTTTGATTTGAATCTCCCTGACGGCTAATGATGATGAATATTTTTTCATGTCTGTTAGCCATTTGTATGTCTTCTTTGGAGAAGTGCCTGTTAATGTCTTCTGCCCATTTTTTGACATGACTATCTGTTTTTTGAGTGTTGAGTTTGAGGAGTTCTTTATAGATCTTGGATATCAGCCCTTTGTCTACAGTGTCATTTGCAAATATCTTGTTCCATTCCGTGAGTTGCCTCTTTGTTTTTGTTGATTGTTTCCTTTGCTGTGCAGAAGCTTTTGATCTTGATGAAGTCCCCAAAGTTGCATTTTTTGTTTCCTTTGCCTTTGGAAACATGTCTTGAAAGAAGTTGCTGTAGCCTATGTCAAGGATGTTACTGCCTATGTTCTCCTCTAGGATTTTGACAGATTCCTGCCTCACATTGAGATCTTTCATCCATTTCAATTTTGTCTTTGTGAATGGTATAAGAGAATAGTTGAGTTTCATTCTTCTGTATATAGCTATCCAATTTTCCCAGCACCATTTATTGAAGAGACTTTTTTCACTAGATATTTTTTCCTGCTTTGTTGAAGATTATTTGACCAAAGAGTTGCAGGTCCATATCTGGGTTCTCCACTCTGTTCCACTGGTCTATCTGTCTGTTTTTGTGCCAGTACCATGCTAGCTTAGTGAATCAGGCAACATCGTTCCCCAGCTTTGTTTTTCTTTTTCAACATTTCCTTAGATTTTCTGGATCTTTTCTGGTTCCATACAAATTTTAGGTTTGTTTGTTCCAGCTCTTTGAAAAATGCCATGAAATTTTGATCAGGAAGGCATTGAAAGTATAGATTGGGCAGTATAGACATTTAACAGTATAGACATTTTAACAATGTTTATTCTTCTGATCCATGAGCATGGGATGGTTTTCCATTTTTTTGTGTCTTCAATTTCTTTCATGAGTGTTCTGTAGTTCCTTGAGTACAGATCCTTTACCTCTTTGGTTAGGTTTATTCCCCAGTACCTTATGGTTTTTGGTGCTATAGTAAATGGAATCGATTTTCTAATTTCCCTTTCTACATTTCTATATACCTATGGATAGGTACCTAATAGACATTTTTAACTTAATATTTGCAAAAGTCAACTACTACTTCCAAAAGCCAACTAATCCAGCTTTAAGAACCCACTACTCTATCAATTTGCCACTGGTGTAAAAAATGGTCACCATCTACAAAAAATTTAAAAATCTACAAATTGTTCCAGATCCCTTGCTTACCGCCATCATCTCTATGCAACCTTCCAGCAAGCCCTGTTTGTTCTACCTGTAAAATATTACTCCAAAGTGCCCATTTCTCTCCCTCTCCACTACAACCCACCTTGGTTCAAACTATCACCATCTCTTGCCCAGCAAACTTCAGTAGTTTCTGAAAGAGATGACTGCTTTTACTCTTGCCCCTTCCCCATCTCATCTTCCAAATAGCATCCAGAACAATCTTTTAAAACAATAAACCAGGGGCACCTGGGGGGCTCAAGGGTTTAAGCCTCTGCCTTCAGCTCAGGTCATGATCTAGGGTCCTGGGATCAATCCCTGCATCAGGCTCTCTGCTCAGTGGGGAGCCTGCTTTCTCCTCTCTCTCTGCCTGCTTGTGATCTCTTTCTGTCAAATAAATAAATAAAATTAAAAAAAAAAAACACAATAAACCAATTCATGCCACTTTGCTGAACAAAAACCCTGTAGTCACTTTATATTACACTGGGAATAAACTCCAAACTCTTTACCTATGAGGCCCTTTATCATCAAATTTCTGCCTTACACTTTGAATCCTCTCTATTTATTACTTTTTGTTGTCATTCCCTCTCTTGAGTATTAACTCCAAGAAAGCAGTGACTGTTCTGTTCGGTGAGCCTCTGCCTAGCCCTTAGAACAATGGGTGTTATATGGTAGACTCTGAATATATGTTTCTAAAAAGAAAGACTCAGGTTTCTCAAATATGAGTACAAATGCATGTGTGTAAAATGGGGGAGGAGAGAGTTAGTCATTGTGCTACTGAAATAAGGTCATTAAATATACATTTCTGAACTTTTTTTCCCCATTATACAGTAATTTGAGGGATCTTTGCTATTCAAATGGTAGGGCTTTAGTTGCTTCTTTTTAATAGTGCATAATATTGCACTAACTTAAAAATTTTTCTATTAATGGACTTTTTTCACTTTTTGCCATTTTGAATAATGCTATGATATGATAAGAACATATGTCCTTACATAAAAATATATATCTGTAGACTGACTGCCAAAAATAAGACAGTTGGGTCAAAAAAGTTTTTTTAATTTAAATAAATATTACTAAGATTTTAAGAGGCTGTATGTTTTTGTATGTTTGTATTTTTTTTTTAATTTTTTATTTTGAATTTTATTGTTCTATCATTATCTCCTTATATGTTTTTACAATGCTAAAATACTAAAAATAATTTGTATTTTAAACTATTTTTTTACCTTTTTTCTTATTGTTATTGTTAGTTTTGTGCTTTTACCCATAATTAAGAAGGTCTTTCTACCTTAAAATTTTAGATATAGTATCCTATAATTTGCTTTAAGATTTTTGTTGTACTATTATTTAAATTTAAAGTTTTAACCCATATGGAATAAACTTGCAAGTATAATAAGAGATGACAGGTCCATTATTATTTTTTCCAGAGCTGTTTTAGAGGTGTCACTACTATCCTATTCTCTCACTGAATTAAACTACCAGTTATATCATATAACAGTATATCATATGTATTCCATATATCTCCATTCTCAAATATTCTGGGATATATTCTTGTTCATTGATTTATTTGTCTACCCAACATACTACTACCATATTAAATTGGTTGTGGCGGCTTTTTATTATCCTCTCACTGTGGGTATTTGTTAGTATTTACAGTTCCATATAAATTTTAAAATCATCTTAAGTAAAAGTCCATGTGGTATTCTAATTGGTATTGCATTAAATTTATGCAAATCTGGGGACAATCAATTTTAAAAGAAAACTTCACAGCTAAGAATATGATTTTCTTATCCATTTACTCAGATTTTATGACTTCCAAACAGATTTTCTAATATAAATCTATCACTTTTGCCTGAATTTATTACTAAGTGCTTTTCAGTGTCCTTTTGCTATAGCTAATTATTCCCATTACAGATTCACCTATATTTTTTCTAAGTATGGCTAGAGTAGAAAAAAATGGGTTGATTTATGTTAATGTTTATTCCCTCCATTCATATTACACAATTTTTCATGGACATTCTAAAAGTCTTTGTAATTTTTTCTTGGATTATATGGAAATAAAATCCATCAGTAAAAATAGACCATTTTATTCTTGTTTTCCTAGTGTTTATGCAAGACATTGAATGCTCAAGAACTTCTATGACAATGAATAATAATGAATAATAATGTTGACAATAGACATGCCTATCTAGTTCCTAATTAAATTCAAATAATACTATTTTTAATTTTATATTAAAACTCTTTACAAATCATTTAACTAAACACTTTGAACCCACTATAAAATGTGCTCTATGATTAACATGATCTAATTGCCCAAAGTCTATATTTCTATGGGGTTAGGTTTTATTATTTTTTTTTTAAGATTTTATTTATTTGACACACAGAGAGAGATCACAAATAGGCAGAGAGGCAGGCAGAGAGAGGGGGTAGCAGGCTCCCTGCTCAGCAGAGAGCCTGATGCGGGGCTTGATCCCAGGATACTGAGACAATGACCTGAGCCAATGACCTGAGCCAAAAGCAGAGGCCTAACCCTCTGAGCCACCCAGGTGCCCCTATGGGGTTAGTTTTTAAATAACAGTCTGTACTATATTTTGTTAGTATTTTGGGACATATTTTACTACTATAGAGAGTTGTATGTCAAAAACTATAGCTGTTGAATTTTGTCAGATACATTTCACTATTAACATGAATTGTTTATTTTAGTGTGTTAATATAATTAATAATTATTTTTGGATATTAAAATAACTTTGCTGTCCTTAAATAAACTGTACATTTTAATGGTATATTATTCCTTGACACGTTTCTGAACCATTGGTAAACATTTAATCAAGAATTTTGTTCAATATTTAGATATTAGTCTATAGTCTCATTTTTATACTACATATTCATATATCTTTTTTACATATCTTAAATATATAGTTATTAAAGCAATTTTGGTTTTACAAAATGGATTGGAAAACAATCTGTCCTTCTATGCCCTGTACTACTGTAAATGCCATTAGGATATTCTGATCTTTAAACCAAACCTAAATTCATAGCAACCATAATACATAAAAATATGAATCAACTGAATTATATACCTTTGACACTGATTGCATTTATGTCATTTAATATGATGATAATCATAATGTACTTGGTGCATATGTACCTTTAAATAAACTCAATTAACAAAGAACATTGATCAACATTCATTCCAAAAAACTGTGTTTAATGATATCCTTAAGAATTAGAAGCTTAAATCTTGTCATTAATTTTTAAAGCAGTATATACAAATTTGATTAATGAACTCTAGGTACTGATTAAGCTATCTACTTGTGTATGCATTTGTCTACCAAAAACTCATTGTAATTCAGCAACATCATTAACTCTAATGGTTATTGCTGAAAATGAGGGTGTTGTTAATATCATGGCCATCAGCATTAGCACATTAAAGACACTTTCCCACATAGCTCCCCTCCCCAGCTTTAGTGACTTGATTTTGTTTTGACAAAATGGAGAAGTACTTAATAGGATCTGATTTTGATTTATAGCTGTAGCACTTGAAATAGCAAAGGAAAATTCTTTATTCTCCTATCGAAGCATATATGAATACATTCCAGAACCTAATTCAGCTATGAAAAAATATTTTATGTATATAAATATGAAAATTTTTCAAATTATATTGTTAAGTGAAAAAATAAAGAATGATCCTGTTTTAAAATATAAATCATAAGAGATGCTGAATTCTGGGAAACAGGGCTGCTGGAGGGGAGGTAGGTGGGGGGGAAGGTATGATTGGATGATGGACATTAAGTAGGGCATTTTATATAATGAGTGCTTGGTATTATACACAATTGATGAATCACTAAATTCTACCTATGAAAATAAATATATATAATATATATTTTTTAAATTAAAATGTGAACCAAAATTGCTCTATATTACATGCATAAGCCTTTTTTAAGAATAGAAATGAAAAAAATGCTTCCCAAAATAACAGCATTGGCTATCTTAGGCTGGATGGCAAAGACATAGATTATCTCCCTCCTTCTTATTATTACAGAACATATAATTCACGCTTTTAATTTTTATAAAATCTGAAAAGAAATATTATCCCTCAAAAACAGTTTCAAAAGTCCTAGGAAAAGTCTCTTCTTAAAGTAAAAATATATAATATACAAATAACACTATTTATTCAAATCAATAAAGTTAGTTTAATGAATTATCAAATACTGAGGAGGCGTAAGTATGCTGTCTTATAACACTGCAAGATAAGCATCGTTATCTTCATTTTGCAGATGAAGAAATGAAGGTTCAGAGAAAATAAGGTTTATTTTCAAAGTCACATATTTACCTAACATAGAAGCTAATTCAAACCCAAGTATAGGTCCAAAGCTCAGGTTTTTGAGTACACAATATTACTTCTATACATTCATACCCATTTTGAACATTTACAAAGCATGTCCAACAATGCAAATTTATAAGGGACTAAATATTATAGAGCAGACTCTTTGCCTCTAAGAAATGCTTTATCTTGAGAGAGAGATAAGGGACAGCCAAGTGAAAAACAATATAGCAATCAGTAACCAAATCATGATGGAAGAGGTCACATCCAGCTCATTCATCTCTGCTTATTTCTATGCCTTCCATTCAGTGGATGCTTATCAAACATTTGTTGAATGAATCATGTCTTTCATTGTGTAATATAAATGCATTAAAATGTTTGATAGTATTCAAATGTATTCTGCCCAAAGCATATGCTGATACTGTGCAAATCCAACATGGACAAAATACAAACCATGATGCATTTCTCTTTGCTTAGAGCATTGATATTACTTCAACCACAGAACCTTATGTGCCCTATTTTGCCAAGAAGAGAATACATGTATAGGCTACCTGGTTGGGGATATATGTTGTCCATTGCCCTGACATGAGAGCTCCCTAGGTAAAGCTTACTGATATTTTTAGTCATTTCTCACCTCAGACTCCCAGAAGCATATGCCAATTGAATAAAGTTAATTGGCACTTAGAAACATATCTAAATATAAGGTATTGGGCATGAAAATTGAAAATAGACTCAAGTGAAAGAGACAAATTCATGTCTCCCAAGGGATCATTCATTCCCTTTGAAGGAATTTTGCCTGTTTTCCAGACAGCAAGAATAATGTCTGAGTACTCTCATAGGCCAGGTCACTTTCCATGTGACCTATACAGGCTCTTCTACTAGAATTTATGTTATATAGTTTCATGCTTGCATAAAAATGGTTTTTAAAATGCTTGGATTCCTAAGCAAAAGACTCTGTTAACATTGCATCCACCTGAATGCAGGTACTCAGAAAGAATACATAAAATTAGTTAGCAATGGCTTTTTTTAGTAAACATAATCCTAAGCCTTTAATATGGTTGTTTTATGTGCCAAAAAGTATGTGTATACATATATATGTATACATATTCATATATATTTGTTGCTAAGAAGTAGCAAGTTCAGATATACCACAGGTCAAATGCCTCCTTCATTATCCACTATTGGGATAATCAATATTTATAGTTTTAAATCTATTATTTTTGAATAAGAATTGTATAATATATAATATATGTAATTTGTTAATATGTAGTTTGTAAAGTTGGGAAAGACTCCATTTATTCATTCATTCTCTCATTTATTTTTTAACTAAAAATATTTTACTTAATAAAATTGTTTTTATACATTTTATCAACTTCATGTAATAATGGTGTTGCTAGATAAACATGGATTTCACAGCCATTCACACAGATGTGCTAACATTTACTCAAACATTTGTCATTTTCTCACATTCATTCAAATATAATTATGCTTCTCAAATCCCAGTATATTCTTAGATATTACAATGACTTTTTTTTTTTTTCAGGAATAAACCTAACAAAAGAGATAAAAGATCGGTACCCTGAAAAACATAAAACACTGATGAAAGAAATTGAAGAGAGCCCAAAGAAATGGAAAAATATTCCATGCTCATGGATTGGAGGAACAAATATTGTCAAAATGTCTATACTACTCAAAGCAATCTACACATTTGATGCAAACCCTATCAAAATACCACCAGCATTTTTCACAGAGCTAGAAAAAGCAATCCTAATGTTTGTATGGAATGATAAGAGATCCCAAATAGCCAAAGCAATCTTGAAAAACAAAAGCAAAGCTGGAGACATCACATTTCCAGACTTTAAATTATAAAACAAAGCTGTAGTGATCAAGATAGTAAGGTACTGGCATAAAAACAGACACGTAGATCACTGGCACAGAATAGAAAACCCAGAAATGAACTCACAACTATATGGTCAAAGCCTTTGACAAAGCAGGAAAGAATATCCAATGGAAAAAAAGACAGTCTCTTCAGCAAATGGTGTTGGGAAAACTGGACAGCAACATACAGAAGAAAGAAACTCAACCCCTTTCTTACACCATACACAAAAATAAATTCAAAATGGATGAAAGACCTAAATATGAGACAGGAATTCATCAAAATCCCAGAGGAGAACACAGGCAGTAAACTTTTTGATATCTTTGACAACTTCTTACTGCATATGTCTTCAGAGGCAAGGGAAACAAAAGCAAAAATGAACTGTTGGGCCTTCATTAAGATAAAAAGCTTCTTCACAACAAAGGAAGCAACAAAACTAAAAGACAAACTACAGAATAGGAGAAAACATTTGCAAATGACATATTGAATAAAGAATTAGTATCCAAAATCTATAAAGAACTTATTAAACTCAACACCAAAAGAATTAATAACCCAGTTAAAAAAGGTCAGAAGACATGAACAGATATTTTTCTCTCATTCATTTTTGATTCAAGTGAGTATTAACAACATATTATGTATAAAGCAATGGGTCAGGCACTGAATTTTCAAAATGTTTTAATGTTCAGTAATTGTTTTAAATACAATTATTCAAAGTATCAACTGAAGTAACTATAAAAAGTATTTTGATACTTTTGATACTCTGAAGAATCCAAGCTTATACACTTCAGGATCTTACACAATATCTATTAACACTAGTTTTACTATTTTATCAGTTGAATGTACTACTAAATGTTTTTACTTTTCAGAATCATAAATAAATGTTGACAAATGTAAAATGTCATTAGCTGCATTGAAATCTTTCAGACCTGCTATGAAATGTGTTCTCAATGGGATATTAATTAATTTCAAAGACACACATTTCAGTTGATTACCATTGAGCAAGACATAAATGCTACAGGACATCACTGCTAAAGAGGTGTCTTGCTTTTGAAATAAGTTATAGGATGAACTGGCTTTTCTTTTTTCTTTCCTTTTTTAAAAAAGGAAAGCTATTAGGATACTTTATCTATTTCCAATTTTAGTTAAAAATAAAAAACAGTCATCAAATAATTAGACCTTCTTTACCTTAGAAATTCTACTTCCCTAAATTTTTCTTAAGCAATAATTATGAATTTGCACAAAAAATACTTTAAAAAGTGTGCTTCAAACACTGTTTATAATAAAAAAACTATTAAATGGGAAAATTTATTCATATATAGTGTATATGTCTAAGTCTCTGTATTTTTTTATTCAAATTCAATCAGCAAACATATAGTACATCACTAGTGTTTTTTAGGGGGTTTTTTTTGTGTTTTTTTTTATTTTCAGCATAACAGTATTCATTATTTTTTCACCACACCCAGTGCTCCATGTAATCCGTGCCCTCTATAATACCCACCACCTGGTACCCCGATCTCCCACCACCCCGCCACTTCAAACAGTACATCACTAGTTTTTGATGTAGTATTCAGTGATTCATTAGTTGCATATAACACCCAGTGCTCATTACATTATATACAGTATATTTATATACTATATATGCTTACTTATATATACATATATGTATGTGTAGTGTATATATGTGTGTGTGTATGTGTATATACACACATATACACACATATATAATTTTTTAATTACAACTGGGTCTAATGATATATACCAAGAGGCAAATAACAATCTGGGATCAGTAGTGGTAGTTTTCTTTCATCTTTGCTTTAGTATTCAGACTTTTCTAACTTTCCATAGAAGGCTTGTACTGTTCTTATGATGAGAAAAACATTATTTGAAACAAATATATTTTAAAAAAAACTTAATACTGAGGTTTTGCAATTCCTAAGCATCAAATATATTCTTCAGAAATTAGTCCCTCCCCATTTTATGAGCTTCATGAAATGCAAGGTTTATCTCACTGACCTCTACAAATTTTTTTACTGACTCCAATCTTCATGGCTTTCCCATCCCTTCTCAAGCTAAATCCCAAAGACATCTCAGATATACCATTGAGAAAGTTCTTTTCTCTGAATCTCGGGTTTTCTTCTCTGTAAAATGAAGGCAGCAAAAGAGCTTCTCTTTGTACATTAACATTTAATATATTTATGATATTCTATGATGGTCTAGGAAATATTCCCAATATACCCCTCACTGACTTGGTCATATCCTTACAGGTTAACTTAGTTTATTATTTTCCATTAAACAAAAACATACTCATTAGGCATACATTTTCTCTTCTAGTATACTGAATCTTCTTAAAGCACAACCTTTGTAGTGGACATATATTGTTTTATCTCAACAACCCACCCTTAGTCCATGTGATTTTCATGAAATCATGAACTCAAGCGTGTTCATGTTACCCATATCTGTCAAACAAAGCACTTCAAGTAATAGGTGTAAGTCCAGAACAGCATGAAAGAAAAGTTCTTACAGTCAATGTGTGAACACTGGGTGGGAGAATTTTATTTATACTGGTAGATACTACGTTATAGCTGGACTTACTTGTCCAGCTTTGATAGTAAGCATTCTGTTTTTTCAGAATAATGTAAATCTTATATGTAACCAAAGCATGAAGACCAAAATGAAGCTAGAGTTGTTGACTATCATTTACCCTGAATGCATAAAAACCATGTAAAAATCAGAAGATGTGGCCAACACACAGAAGGCAGCAAAACAGAGAGATGGAAGAAGGAAAAGAAAAATGCTAGTGACCTCAGTTACATGTCTGGACCAATATGTCCCTAAATTGATCCCACATCCTGGACTTAGTGTATGATAGAACATATTCCTTTTAACTATTTAAACTAATCTGAGCTTCTGGGCTCTGTAATCAGAAGAATCCTGATACATAAGAACTAGGAATAAGCCTATTTATTTTTGGTTTTGTTTTTGTTTTTCTATTTTAGAGCTCCCCTAATACCCACAAAAAGTTCTATACCCTATAGCACTCACTATATTTACTGATTTAAATACATGAGAGAATTTTTCAACCAATTAATTTTTAATCTCCTATCAAGCAACACATAATTTTTTCATAGATTTCAAAAACTATAGCCAATAAATTCTGAAACTATTGAGAATATGAAGCTTACATTTCTACTACTCTGGTGTCAAAGTTGGCAGATACTCTGTTCAATGGCAAATCATCACTAAGCAAAAGAAGAAGGAAAACTACTTCTTTCCTATAAAATTACTGTAGGATCAAAATTGGACATGTGCATCACTTCAGATCCTCTCTGCCTCATCTGTTAGTCTAGTCATAGATGTGGCCCCAGCCCCTCACCTCCAGACTGGATGGGGAACCTCTTGCTTCCTCTGTCCAGGATTCTCTGATGCCCCAGGCTGGAATGCCTGAAGGAATTTGTTCCTCAATAGCAGAAACACAAAGAGAAAATGCAGGAAACATAACACCTCTTGACTGCTGTGTGGAAACCCAGGCTAAATTAGTTCATTTCACAAAGCAGGAAAGAATGTCCAATGGAAAAAAGACAGCCTCTTCAATAAATGGTGCTGGGAAAATTGGACAGCCAATGCAGAAAAATTAAATTGGACCATTTCCTTACACCACACACAAAAATAGACTCAAAATGGATGAAGGACCTCAATGTGAGAAAGGAATCCATCAAAATCCTTGAGAACACAGGCAGCAACCTCTTCGACCTCAGCCGCAGCAACATCTTCCTAGGAACAATGCCAAAGGCAAGGGAAGCAAGGGCAAAAATGAACTATTGGGATTTCATCAAGATCAAAAGCTTTTGCACAGCAAAGGAAACAGTTAACAAAATCAAAAGACAACTGACAGAATGGGAGAAGATATTTGCAAACGACATATCAGATAAAGGACTAGTGTCCAGAATCTATAAAGAACTTAGCAAACTCAACACCCAAAGAACAAATAATCCAATCAAGAAATGGGCAGAGGACATGAACAGACATTTCTGCAAAGAAGACATCCAGATGGCCAACAGAAACATGAAAAAGTGCTCCATATCACTCGGCATCAGGGAAATACAAATCAAAACCACAATGAGATATCACCTCACACCAGTCAGAATGACTAAAATAAACAAGTCAGGAAATGACAGATGCTGGCGAGGATGCGGAGAAAGGGGAACCCTCCTACACTGTTGGTGGGAATGAAAGCTGGTGCAGCCACTCTGGAAAACAGCATGGAGGTTCCTCAAAATGTTGGAAATAGAACTGCCCTATGACCCAGCAATTGCACTATTGGGTATTTACCCTAAAGATACAAACGTAGTGATCCAAAGGAGCACGTGCACCCGAATGTTTATAGCAGCAATGTCCACAATAGCCAAACTATGGAAAGAACCTAGATGTCCATCAACAGATGAATGGATCAAGAAGATGTGGTATATATACACAATGGAATACTATGCAGCCATCAAAAGAAATGAAATCTTGCCATTTGCGACAACATGGATGGAACTAGAGCGTATCATGCTTAGCGAAATAAGTCA
>NC_081568.1:52487482-52492079 GCF_022355385.1 Mustela nigripes
TGGATGGAACTAGAGCGTATCATGCTTAGCGAAATAAGTCAAGCAGAGAAAGACAACTATCATATGATCTCCCTGATATGAGGAAGTGGTGATGCAACATGGGGGCTTAAGTGGGTACGAGAAGAATCAATGAAACAAGATGGGATTGGGAGGGAGACAAACCATAAGTGACTCTTAATCTCACAAAACAAACTGAGGGTTGCTGGGGGGAAGGGGTTTGGGAGAAGGGGGTGGGATTGTGGACATTGGGGAGGGTATGTGCTTTGGTGAGGGCTGTGAAGTGTGTAAACCTGGTGATTCACAGACCTGTACCCCTGGGGATAAAAATATATGTTTATAAAAAATTAAAAATTTAAAATTTAAAAAAAAAAAGAAGGGCAAAATAAATAAATAAATAAATAAATAAATAAATAAATTAGTTCATTTCATAATAATCTCAAAACTACTCCTCACCATCCCTAAGCATGCTGACCTAATAGAAGGTTACTGGCATGGCCTTCTACATATCTACTGGAAGTGGTCAGTCAATTTCAAAAAGCTACCAGACCATTTGTAGAAATTATTGATGGACTTTTTTTTTCCTTTTTCTTTTCCTGAACTGGCCGATGAATGTGATCTTCTAAAAAACAACCCATGACCCAGTAGCTCAACTTAGCCCCTGATGTTTCAATTTTAATTTACATTCTCTTTACTTATAATGAAAATATTTACTTACTTACTTGTAATGACATTGACTTTAACTTATATTTGGAGGTTATTAATTTTGAGGCTGAAAATTTCCAGCTATGACAAATTATCACATCAAGACTCTTTGGTACATGAGAAACATTTAACAAACTGATCCTTCAGCATAGTTCTAACAAATTAAAAAGTCAATGGCATTTCTATTGTAGTGTAGTTTGTCCCATCAATAAAAACAATTCTTTTCTTTAATCACCAGACTATTTTTCCTTTCCTAATATTCTTAGCATAAAAATTCACATATCTATCAATTTTCTGGCTGTAAAACATAATTAAATGTCTTGAACTTTTTGCTAAACATTTTAGGGCTCTTTTTACTCACTTACTCATACCCATTAATGTTAGTGTAAGATTTTATATACCTCTTCTCAGTAAATCTATAACTCTACCAGGGAATACCATTCTGTTTAATACTTGTGAGAAAATAGTATCATCTGAAACATGGACAATTTATGGAGACTTTAGAACATTATAACTTGTTTCCAAAGGTCAGCTTAGCTGCCTTTCCTATACCCTTTATGGATTTTAAACTATAACAGTGTTACTCACATGAAAGAAAATACAAAACAGAATGTACAGCAGTCTGGCCATCAGGAGACCTACTCTACTCCAGGTTCTAGTAATCACCAGCCACATGGTATTTTCAATTTATATTTGTCCCTTCTCTTCTCAGAACAAAAAAAATAATAACACTCACTTATTGGAAATAAAATAGAAAAAAATTCTGAAGCATGTCTGAAAAATATATATTCATTTTACACCTCTACTATTTGAGGTCAATAATAATAATAGCAGTCTTACTAACATTAGTGTATTTATTATCTATTCTATGCCTATTTGCTAAAGCCATTTTTCATTTTTTCATAAGAGTGAAAATAAAAAATGTTATATTTTGCCCTTCTACTATATGCTAGGAACTAGGCTGAAATTTTTTTAATTTTTTATCTTATGAATTTTAATATTTTAATATAATGATTTCTCCATTCTGTAAATGAAGGTTCAAAAAAGAAGACTATATTTGAAGCCACAACTTTCTGTCTCAAATTTTCAGTCTAAAGAATGAATATAATGTGATAAATCTTAAAAAAGGAAAGATATTGAGTGCTATCGGGGCTTAAGATACAGAGACCTACTTTAATGCAGAATCTGGAAAAGATTCCTAAATGAACTGTCATTCAAGCAGAACTAAAAAATGAAATTAAGTTAACTAGGAGGAACAGGAATCGGTGGAAGCATCCTAGGCATGTGGGGAAACAGAGACAAGGCTCTGTGGTTGGCATAAGCATGGAAGAAGACATGACTAAACAAAGGTCAATAAGAATGAAGAAACTGAGGGAATGCCTTCACCACAGAGGTTCTATAGATCATGTTAAGGTTTTTAAGCAAAAGTGAGTTCAGTGTAGGGAGACCAAGCATTTTGGAAGAAGGTGTTAAAATGTTTTGTTGGTCGGGGCGCCTGGGTGGCTCAGTGGATTGAGTCTCTGCCTTCGTCTCAGGTCATGATCCCAGGGTCCTGGGATCAAGCCCCGCATTCGGCTCTCTGCTCAGCAGGGAGCCTGCTTCTCCCTCTCTCTCTGCCTGCCTCTCTGCCTACTTATGCTCTCTCTCTGTCAAATAAATAAAAATCCTTTAAAAAAAATGTTTTGCTGGTCAAAGTCTACACTCTACCAAGACTTTGACTTATCAAGACTCAACCCCATGTAATTGTAAAGATATACCTTTTCTTATTTTACTAGAACTAAAGAAAAAATAACCTTTCTCAAATTATCAGGGAACTCACAGATACCCAGATATCTAAATTTACACGTATTCACACATGATATTTCACAATTGTTAATCTTACCTCTCATCTCTTAATTTACTTTGTTAATATGACAATATGTAATTACCCCTATGATGTTCAAAATTTTCAAAATTTAACACCAACATTACCTAGTTCGTAGTCTTATGATGGACAAAGGAAAATAGGAAAGCGTGTATGGTTTAAGGCCTAAACTATACAGACAGCACTTAATTCTAGCAATGATGTGTGACAACAGGCATTAAATATTGTCGATCAGGGAAGCTCACCTGGGCCTGTTGTCCAGAGTTTTTACTGGGGACCAATCACATAGGCATAAAACACCCATGTGACTGATGCTGGTGGCTCAGTCCCCAGTCCTTTATTTGAAGGTCAGTCTGATACACCACTGCTCAAGGATCCACCATAAATCAAGTTGTTAGCAAAAACTATCTGCTGTCGCCCAATGTCCAAGGTATATACAGAGTCACTCTTAATAGTACCTAGGATATTCCTAGGGCTTAGTTGTTATCTCTAAGGAGCCAGCCAAGGGCCCATCCTGTCTTTGGAATGTGCAAATTCTGAACAACCTAAGCCTGATGAGTCAATCCTTTTTGGCACATAGATGTTTGTTGAATAGTAAGTGAAAGAAATGTGAAGAATTTTATTTAAAAAGAAGGGTAGAGTGCTTTAAGAGCATATAACAAGGGATTTAGCCTAATTTAGGGATCAGGGAATGCCTCCCTGAGGACAAGTTTAAACTCTGATCTAGAAGATAAATGGAATTTATCTAATTAAAAGATAAGGAATGTGATGAGGGAGTAGAAAGAGAGGGGAGAGTGTCAGGGATAGCATTCCAGAGAAAGTGAATAAGGGGGATATGGAAAACCTGGAGACACTTTTATCATTTTTAAATTACTACCCATTACCTGAAAAGAACACACATTGAGGTTTATAGAGAAAACTCTGCATCAATTTCTTTTTAGATGCATCATTCAAATTTTATACCAAAAAAAAACAAAACAAAACAAAACTCCTTCTTCTTCCAACTTTTTCTTAGTTTTCTTTGGAAGTCCATACATCATATATACATATATGTATGTATGTGTATGTGTGTGTGTGTGTGTGTGTGTGTGTATTCATTTTTTTTTAACTAAGATTTTCTATGTACCACACATCATGCAGGGTATTGTCAATACAGTAGTAACCTCAGTCTTGCCCTTACTGTGGATTTTATTTGGCATGGTTCTTATGAGAGTGTGAAGGAAAGGAAAAAAGTATAAATGGGAATGATAAATGGAACCAAATGTACCTCATTTAGATGGGTAGCAAGGACATCCTCCCCAAAGAATGATATTTGAACTGAGATCTAAAAGACATTGGAATGAGGCAGATAAAACTACCAGAATGGGGAGCAGTACCGCAAAAGATATCTAGCCCATGGGAAGACCCAGAGTGGGAAACAATTTGATGTGCACAGGAGCAGGAAAAGAAAAAGCTAGTATTTGAGGGGTATAGTATATAGGAGGAAGACTGGGCCAAGGTACAGGTGAATTAGAAAACAAGGACCAAATCATTGAAGTTCTTCTGGGCTATGATAAGACTGTGCCTTTAATTTGAACTGCAGCACCAGAGTACAGTTCTAGAACCACTCATAGTCTTTTTGGAAAAGAGCCCCTAATGGTTATTGGTTATAGCCACCCATGAGTCTTACCCCTCTTCCTGTTTTGATTCTTCAACACAAGACACTCATATACATGCATATCACAGACTCTGTACTTTCAGAGAAAGAGCAGGCTAAGCCATCCTATAAAAACTCCACTAGCTTTGGGACAAAGAGAGGTCCTGAGTTTACATGAGGTCATTCTTTGAGTCAGAGCCCCAATAAAGTCAGATAACCACCTGGCAAATTTATAGCCTCACCTAAAATTTCCCTCCTCGTGGCATATTTACCAATTCCTAGCCCTGTATCTACTGGTGTGCTGAGTCACCAAAATAAAAAAATACTTAGTGGAGGAGTCAAGATGGCAGAGAAGTAGCAGGCTGAGACTACTTCAGCTAGCCGGAGATCAGCTA